>NW_027209661.1:0-13739 GCF_027789765.1 Dendropsophus ebraccatus | reverse complement strand
GATTCGGTAATAATCTTATTTGTAACAATATTATAAATTACATTTGATTGTACCATAATACAGCGCTTATTGTGCTCTCATTATTTTAGGTGTTATCTAACCAGCTCAGTCACTAAAGTTCCTATTCTCTACTATATATCTTTATTACAATACACTTACTGTGGTTGTCACACTTGTGCTCGGTCCTAGATGTGGCGTAACGAAATTGTCATATAGGGCACCCCCCCCCCCCACCTTTGTTAGCCAGATAAGAGCATAGGGATCTTTTAGAGGGGATATCCAATATTAGAAAAACCTATCCGTATTTCCGTTCTCTCGGAAACGAACAATCGTAATCCGTTACCTGATGTTCTTACACCCTGGCATGTTACATTGAAAAGTTGACTTACTAATAACCACAGTAAACTTCATATATATGGTATACAATATATATTATATATATATATATATTATATATATACATATATATATTATTTACCAAGATAGAAAACGTAACAAGGACCAATCATACCTCTTGCTTATCGTGGTTGCACTTTCCACAAACTGCGGGTGAGGAATAGTGATGGAAAACGGATCCGGAGGAGGTTATCAATAAATCATCAATTCTCCTTCAAATAATCCTTAATTATCAAAGAAACGCTGTCCAGCCAAAAGTTCTCCTAGGATGGTAAAGATCATAGGGTGTCATATTTCCAATATAAATCTTACACTATTAAGAAGCCTATGGGGGGGGGTGTTGCATCAGGATTTATCAAGAACAAATTATTTATTATTGAGAGGCACAGTTATGTATAAAACTAGATGGTAACTACTAGATACTAATTACTGCAGTAAAGAAAGCAAAATTAAAAATCTCCAGTCTTCCAGTAGTTATCAGCCGCTGTATGTCCTGAAGGAATTTATTTCCAGTCTAGAGAGCAGGAAAGGGGATTTCTATTGAGATTTGCTGCTGCTCTGGACAGTTCCCAACATGGACAGGGGTGGCAGCAGAGAGCACTGTGTCAGACTGGAAAGAGTACACCACTTCCTGCAGAACATACAGCAGTTGTTAAGTACTGAAGGGCTTGAGATTACAAATCTAAGTTTCTGACACGAGTTGCTTTGGAAAAATAAAAAATAAAAAATAAAAAACAGAGTTTAACATACACTAAATAGCCATTATATTAAAATCATCAAAAGTGTCTATTCACACATTAGTATATTTTTCACTCCGTAAATTTAAGTCTGCTTATTTTTCATTAGCAATCCGCAAATTTCCATCCGTATTGAATCCATATTTTTTTTGCTGAATTGGGGTTAATAATCTACTCACTATTTGCAGATTGCGGATCCGTATTTTTGCCTAGGGCCTGTACTTTTTTTCTTTTGCGGTATGGATCACAAACCCTGTAGACAACTACAGATGTGTGAAAAGGGCCATTGAAATACATTGATCCCATTTCCCATCTGCAGTTGCGGACAGAATTGGGACGTGTGAATAGGGACCTAACGGCCGTTGTCATGCTATGACGGCTGTTATTTCTCGTTAAATTACATCATCCAATGTAAAAAAACGTCTTGTTTTAAATCCTCCCAATCACTAATGATAATAAGATGACTCGTATTTCTGTTTTCAATCCACTCCTGGTTATGGGTTGAAAAATACTGAGCAAAACATACTGTTGTAGGAACATAGCCTTAGGGTTCATAGAATCAGGGAATACAAAAACAGAACTCAATAGGAATATAGGGGAGATTTATCAAACTGGTGTAAAGTGAAACTGGCCCAGTTGCCCCTAGCAACCAATCAGATTCCACTTTTCATTTTCCAAAGAGTCTGTGAGGAATGAAAGGTGGAATCTGATTGGTTGCTAGGGGCAACTGGGCCAGTTTCACTTTACACCATGTTTGATAAATCTCCCCATAGTCCAAAAAACAAAAGCTGAAGTCTTAGCCAGCAACTGGAATCATCATAATTTATTCTTACTTCTAATTTTTCTCGTGAATAAGGTTTAAGGAAACAGTGTAGACCTATAAACATCAAGTGGCGATATCGTATAGAACCTGCCATTAAAAGCTTTTCATTAATAACTAATAGGGTTACTAAGGAGATGGATCACATGTAGCGTTCTTTGTATTTAAGATCCAGTCTGTCACGGACAAGAGAAGAGAGAGGAGGCTATGTGTTATTGTGCTTGTTTGCGGCTAATCCTCCTGACGTCAGAGGCTGTGGAAGAAGTCGGTGATTCACTGCTCTCCATCATGCTCCGCTATCCTGTCATTCCTAAGCACTAGCGCTCAGGTGTTATTGTGACCTCTGGGGCCTCCCTGCCGCACTTCTTCTCTTGCTTCGTGGATGATAAAAGAACACGTGTCAATGGGTGTAAGATGTCTCTTAGTAAAAGGCTGATGTTTTACTGTTAACCCTGCCGGGACAGTCCTAGGGGGCCACAGTTGGGAAGTGGTTAAAAAAAATTACATAAAATCATTGCAAAAACGGTAATTGCTAAGGGTGTTGAAAAGAACAATGTTACGTAAAGTGAAGCGTCTCTAGAATAAAGGGGTTCACTTCCATTTAAATATCTCAAGCCTTCCAGTACTTATCAGTTGCTGTATGTCCCGCAGGAAGTGGTGTATTTGTGCCAGTCTGACACTGTGCTCTCTGCTGCCACCTCTGTCCATGTCAGGAACTGTCCAGAGCAGTAGCAAATCCCTATAGAATACTCTTCCTTCTGCTTGGACAGTTCCAAAGAGCGCTGTGTCTGAATGGAAAGAATTACCACTTCCAGCTTCAGATTGGGTTCTTTACAGCACCAACCACTCCTTTATGCTGAATTTATAGTAGCAATTGTGGGTGAAGACCTAGAATCAGCAAATCTCACTGAAAGGACTAACACAGAATGGCATGGAACAGCTTTCAATGTGTTCAATTTCAAAGCACTGGAAAAATGGTTATAAAATTTAAAAGTAGGAATTGCTACAATGTATCTTAAATACAAAAAGCATTAAAATGCAATAAAAAACAGTATATATATATATATATATATATATTATATTATATATATATATACACACACATACACACACATATATATGTATTTTTTTAACCAAAATAAGGAGTGGGTTGGCAAATCTTTCCATTATAATTTTGCCCTGTCAGTTCCAATACTGATTTTGGTGGAAAAAAAAGACTGACCAAAATACTGACGGAAATACAGTGTGTGAACATAGCCATATAATGATACAGGTAAATTAGCTGCATCAGATTAGAGTGCACAAGGCCGATTTGTTTTAGCCATTTCTTCGTATGAACATCTGTTACACACATCTGTATGTCTGCACCCATTCAGATGCAACTGAGTAGAAATTTTAAGTGAATGTGAGGAGTGTGAGCAGCTCTGTGAGTTTTTTTAATGCAGAGGTGAATTTTCCATATTCACAAAAAAAAAAAAATTAGGATCCACAGCTTCCAAATAAAAATTATGAAAAATGTATTTCTTTGTCCATAATAATATACAACATGGTTAAAAAACACTATGACGCGTTTCGGGATTATCTTCCCCTTGCCTTGATTAGGGGATATGATCCCGAAATGTGTTGGTGTATATTTCAGCCATGTTGTATATTTTTATGGACAAAGAAATAAAGTTTTCGTAAGTTTTATTTGGAAGTTGTGGATCCTGTTTCTTCACATGATTGACCAGCTGGAGTGCGGCTCAGCTTCTACCTGTAAAATAGGTATTTATGTAAAATAAATAATAGACCGAAGATGGTGCAGATCATCAGCATTCACTCCTTTAAATAGAATCTGTCAGCTCTATTTAACGCTGAGCCCTGAAGTGTCAAAAAGGCAGTGCCAATACATGCCTCCCTTACCCTTCCCTGCTTCCAGCACTGGGCCGTGTAGGGGAGGGGGAGCGAGGAGGCATGCATGCTGCAGCTCAGCTATGCCTCCTTGACATCTTAGTATGTTACATAAATGACAGACTCTCTATAATCCATGTAGATTGTATATAAATTAAAGTACCATTATTATGCATTGTAGTGTAGTGTCTCCAGAATAGATTTTAAGTATTCATATTAGCTGCCCCAGTCCACTTCATGTAAACTGAGCCTTATCATATTTATTACTGTCCCATTTACCTGAGCTGGAGAAAAGCACCTCAAGTTCCGATGACCCTCTGTAGCCGGTCTTCCTCCACGTCCTCCATTATCAAGAGGAGAAACAGGTGATGTCTGAGAACAAAGACCGTGCGCCAACTCCATTTCAATTTCAGCGTCCAGCTCAGCGTCCTCCTGTGCTTCTTTATTGCTGTCATCCAGGTGCTTCATTAATACTGCAACCACCACATTTATTAGAACAAACTGAGCTGTGAGCACAAAGCTTACAAAGTACAGAGGAGAGATGAATTGGAGGTTGCTCAAGCAGCTGCGGTCATCATTGGTGCAATCACGTAGTGTATCCTGTTGGCAGATCAGAAGGAGTGTTTCAGATTCTCAGTAATTCAATCTACAGATATAGAAAGCCTTCATTGTTGCCAGCAGCTTGAGATATATTACTGCAGGTATATAGCCATTTACATATTACCATTTTCGCTGATTTAATATATACAGCCGGAATATAAACTAGCAAGGAATGGAAAACATTGCTTTCAATTACTGTGAGTTAATTTACTTATAGTCCTATACAGAACCTTTATCTGTAAGCCAGAACAGGGAGCATCTACAAAGAGCAGCTGACTCTCTAGAGACCTATAACTACAATGAATGGACAGCCTATTGATATTAGTAGAGTGCGCTATTGCCTTGCAGCACTGGGGTTGGGGTTCAAGTCGCACCAAAGAGAAAATGTTCTCTCTGTATTTGCATTGGTTTCCTCTGCAAACATATCTACAGGGGGATTTGGAATTTTAATTGTGAGTCTTGTTAAGGGTGGAGGCCACTGTGAGTGATGATGGTCTCTGTACAATACTGCAGAATATTTTGGCACTAGAGATTAGCATAACTCGAGCATGCTTGAGTCTGATCATTTGGCAATTGAATACTGGTGGCTGAAGAAGTTGGATGCAGCCCAAGTGCTGGAAAGAGTGTAGGCACAAGTGCGGTGGCAGAGATGACAGAGTCCGACTTCAAACAACTTGTAAACTTTACTTGAAAAATGTATCTTGGTGCAAACAGTCCATCAGATAGATAGGTGAGTTGATAGTAGAAACGATAACAGGAGATACTGTAGGAACCGGACAGGAGGGCCCTTGCCTAGTGTACTATGTACTCTGCTGGGATGTGGTGAAGTGTTGAGAAGTGTTTTTAAGAATCCTCGTTCTTACATATGGAGTCTAGTTATCTTACCTACCCGCCTTCTGCTGCACAGTGTCGGGTTTCCGTCCTATTGGGATAGTACAAGTTCCAGGTCCCTGCTTTGGGTGGAACTGGCTTGTAGTGTCCTCCCTATAAAGTTGAGCGTATTGTTAGTAGAGAGCGGCTGAACTTGCACTGTGATCTACTGCAGGTCCAGTCTTGAGTTTGTCAGTCCCTTTTCTAAGGTGGTTGACTTTCCTGTGTTGTCTAGTTTGTCCTCGGCATAGGCAAGGGTGAAGACTCCCTTGTCTCCGGTTTCCCTAGGGGTCTGGTCTAGCAACCCATGAAGGTTGGGAAGCTAATGTCAGGAACAACTAAATACATGTCCTGTCTGGCTTGCAGCCTGGGAATTAGTTACTATCAAGAAGGAAGTGTATGTGTTGCTAAAACCTACTGTCATCTGCCGCTGTGCTGTGTGAGAGGGACATCTAGTGGTTGGAGTAAGGAATAGCGGCCTCCTGTCCGAACCTGTGACACTAGAGTTATACAGTTTCACCAAGGTGTAAGAAGAGAAAAGAAAACACATAGTGAGACACTACACTAGGGAGCCTATGGCTGTATCCATGTTTTCCAGGACTCCTTAGGGCTGCATTCAACTTCATCAGCCACCGGTATTTAAATGCCAAATAATCAGCCTTGAGTTGTGCTCAACTTTAGTTGGCACTATACAAATAAAGGACTTCATATTATTAAAATCTATGGACAATATTGTAATAATTTTTTTAAATTACTGCATTGTTCTTATTAGAAAGGACCTTTTGCTCCATTACTCAGCATGATTTCACATACTGTACATTGCTGCCCACTTCGTCCCATTGAGTGTGAAATCCGTCAGATTGGCCGGCTGATGGCTTGGTCTTCAGTCCCTTCTCTTATCCTAAACTATATTCTAAGCTGATTACAAAGGGTTATCCCAATATTGTAAGTTATCAGCCATCCACAGGGTAGATGATAAATAACTAAATAGGGTCCAACAAGTCAGGAGAGCGGAGGCCCCTTATCTCCCAATTGAAGAAAATGGCAGAGCACATACCCAGCCTATGCTTCATTCACTTTCAAACATAGCCAAGTACAGCACCCAGCTATGTTTGAAAGTTCCATAAAAAGTAACTGAAGAGAACACCAAGCATGAGTGCTACCTATTCATTCACTTAGACAAGGAACATCTGCACTTGAAATGGTGAGGATCTGGTGGTCTGATGCCCACAGTCAGCTAGTTATCCTGTTAACCTTTAATCTTGGAATAACCCCTTTATGACCAAAGGTCAACTTGGGTATAGTCATAAAACAACCTAAAAAAATCATTTAGCATTGGAGAGTGGGGCACCATATTATAGATCCACACCATGCACATCCATAATACGACCATACCTCTAATATTATCCCTTTATGTATAATCTGATTTTATTGGCAACCATGCAAAATAACAGATACACATTAAATCACATGCAATAAACTGCGACCTGCAAGTCGCATGGTGTCAGGTTTTCTATTATAATAAAAGAATACAAATAGAAGCAGCTATCAGTTATAGCATAATGCTGCTAGAGGTGCCCAAGGCACCAAGCAGGACCACCAGCAAAAATAACATTGATGGATATGCAGGCTGGAATAAAAAGGGAAAAGAAAGACAAAAGAAAAGAGAGAGGAAAAAGGGAACAAAGATGAAGAGAAGATCAGAGGGAGAGAGGGGGATGGCAGGGGGAGGAAAATGGCTACCACAGTCAGATAGGCTCGCCAACCCCAGAAACCCAGAATCTCCGGATGTCATAAGTTAGCGAATAAGAGCAAGGAACTCCTCTGAATCCATGAACAAGCGCCAAGGAAACCATATTTTCTCAAATTTGTCAGATCGATCATGGGCCTCAGCCACTAACTCTTCCATTCTGCCAAGGTCTCTAAGCTCACTCATCCATTCTGCCAGGGTAGGTACAAGGGGAGTTTTCCAGTGCCGGGGGATGACCATGCGGGCAGCAGTCATGAAGTGTCGCAAGAGTCCCTTTTTGGACTTAGAGAGGGAACCCGGTAGTTTAGACAACAAAGTCAGTTGGGGAGAATTGACGACGGTCTGTCCAGAATACACATTGTAGATTCCCAAGACTTTGTCCCAGAAGTCACGGATCCCCGGGCAAGCCCACCAGATGTGTAACATATCACCAGCCTCCGTCAGGCACCGCCAGCAGCGGTCAGAGGCCTCAGGGAACATTTTATGCAAGGTGACCGGGCAGTAATACCACCTCGAGATAATTTTGTAGTTCTTTTCCTTAGCTTTAGCAGCCATGGAAATGCCGTGGGTTAGTTCGCATATCTTCTGGACAGACTGTGAGTCAAAAGAGGTGTTGAGGTCTGCTTCCCATTTATCAAAGAAGGAAGCTCTGTCAGGGTTAGCGGTACTGACCAAGATCTGATAGATAACCGAGATACAATGCGGAATGGCAGATGTGGAGACAACTAGGTTGTCGAAGTCAGTGAGTGCCGGGGTGTAAGTGTCCCGTGTGAAGAGGGCCCTAATGAAAGAGACCAACTGATTATGTTCCAGCCAGGACAGCCGACCTCTTGTAGACTGGGCTTGAAGAGAAGCCAAGGAAGAAACTGTCCTGCCCGTCATGCAGTCACGTATTCTAGGACAGGCAGATCGGTCCCATATCAGGAACGTGTGTGTCTGCCATCCGGGCTGGAATTTCGGATTCTGGAGAATAGGGGAGAGCGGCCCAGGGGTAACGGACAACCTCCGTTTAGCGACCCATCTATCCCAGACACAGAGCGTATGAGACATCAGAAAAGGGAGACTTGAGAAAACCTGACGGTCCTCAGGAAGTATCCAGGGGAGGACAGAGGGGCCAACCGGGCACAGGGAAAACATCAGGTCCACCCATCTCTTCAGGCCTCTGCTGTGTACCCAGTCCAGGACCCCACGCAGAACCGCCGCCTTATGATAAGAACGCAAATCAGGGAGACCCATGCCACCCAGGGATCTGGACTGTGTGAGAGTCGAGTATTTGATCCGTGGTCTGCTCTTGCCTCAGATAAATTTTGAGATAGCACGGCGTAGGGTCCTGAAAAAGGCCACAGGCACGACAATAGGTACAGTCTGGAAGATGTACAGCAGTTTTGGAAGGACATCCATTTTTACAATAGCCATCCGCCCAAACCAGGAAGCTGGTTTCAAGAAGTAAGAGGACATTTCTGATAAGACCCTATTCAGCAGGGGAGTATAATTCAAGGCAAAGAGAGAGCTAAGAGCGGAAGGGACTCTAACACCTAGATACACAATAGAGTCTGCATGCCACTGAAAAGGAAAGGAGGCTCCGACCACACCAAATGTCTCCTGTGGGATTGAAATGTTGAGACCCTCAGTTTTGGACAGGTTGACCTTAAAATTACTAAGGTCACCAAACCGCTGAAATTCCTGGAGAATGGAGGGAAGGGAAGTGATAGGATAGGATATATATAGGAGCAGGTCGTCCGCATAGAGTGCCAATTTGTGGTGGTCCTGCCCAAACACTGCCCCCTTGATTGTGGGATTTTGCCGTACGGCCACAGCCAGGTGTTCCATTGTGAGAATATAAAGCGTGGGAGACAAGGGACAACCCTGGCGTGTACCATTGTGGATCGTAAATGAGCTAGAGAGTATGCCATTGGCCCGAACATGGGCTGACGGGCAGGAATACAACGCCATGATCTTATCTACAAAATGCGGACCAAGTCCCACCCCCGCCAGGACCGACCGCAGGAACCCCCAATGCACTCTATCGAAAGCCTTTTCAGCGTCAACAGAGAGTAAGCACAGAGGGGATCCCGTACGGCCAGCCCACGACAGCAGCGAAAGCGTCCGAAGGGTATTGTCCCTTGCCTCCCTGCCCGGGATGAAACCAACCTGGTCGACATGGATGATTTGGGGGATAAGGAGACTCAGACGAGTTGCTAGTACCTTGGCGTAAAGTTTGAGATCACAATTGATAAGGGAAATAGGGCGGTAATTTTTGCAGTATTTGGGGTCCTTACCAGGTTTGGGCAGGACCACCACATGTGCCTCCAAGGATTGGCGAGGGAAGGGACATGAAACAGAAACGTCATTAAAGCACTCAGTCATAAACGGAACTAACAATTCCTTAAATATTTTGAAAAATCCGGCAGTAAAGCCATCAGGCCCCGGGCTCTTATCCCCTTTAGTATTAGTGATGGCTGCCCGAAACTCATCCTCCGTGAGGGGAGCTTCCAATTCTTCAGCCGACTCCGCAGGAACGGTAGGTAATGCCGTGTCTAGCAGATAAGCGGACACCCTAGTCTCCATTTCCTCCATTGGCAGCTCCGAGAAACGGCCCTTAGTATTATAGAGAGAGGAGAAATAGGAGCGAAAAAGAGCTGTGATCTCTTTGGGATTATGTACCTCCTTGCCTTGGTGATCAAGGAGACTAGGGATGTGCGTAACCTGCGTTCTCGGATGAATCAAGCGGGCCAAAGCTCTGCCGCTCTTATTGGCATGTTCATAGAGAAAGCTACGATACCGTTCATGCTGAGAGGAGGAAGACTGAGCAAGAGTATCTTTTAGTTGTTCCCTAGCCAGGGTCAGTGCAGTCCAGTTCTCATCAGTGGCATTTCGTTTATGGGCTGTGGAAAGTGCCTCAACCCGACCTAGCAACGCTACAATTTTTGCGCTCCTCTCTCTCTTAAGCCGAGCCCCATGCTGGATCAGGGTGCCCCTAACAACACACTTAAGAGCCTCCCATTGTAGAGGTAAGGGGGTGTCATCAGAAGCATGATCTCGCAAGAAGTCCTGTATTGTCTGTGACACAGCCGCTTTGCATGCCACATCCCGAAGAAGTGACTCATTCAGTCTCCACGACCATTCCCTGGGCACCAACCCCGGCAATTGCAAGGACAAAAAGATAGGAGAATGATCCGACCACAAGGCAGTGCCTATGCTGGCCGCAGGGCTAAGGGTCAGCGCAAACTGCGCCACAAAAACATGTCCAGTCTACCATATGTGCGATGTGCATCAGAATAATGGGTAAAATCCTTATCCTTAGGATGAAGGATTCTCCAAACATCAACTAGGTTATGTAGACTAAGGATCGACCTCGCCAACGCGTATTCAGAGCGCGGCACGGCGGTCTTGCCGGAGGAGGTATCCAGGGAAGGATCCATGACCAAGTTAAAGTCCCCACCTAGAATCAACAAACCGTCAATAAAGGTGGAGGCAGTCCTAAGTATAGTACGCAACGTGCCACCTTGGTTGGAGTTGGGAAGGTATATATTTCCAATAGTGTACACCCGATTTTGTATTTCAACTTTGAGGAAAACATATCGTCCCTGAGGGCAAACCAGAGTATCTAGCAATTTATGTGGCAGGGACTTGTGCAAAGCAATAGAGACACCTTTGGATTTGGCAGTAGGATTAGTGCTGTGGGACCAGACATTATAGTAATTGAGTCACATGCGCGGAGTCTGTGAGGTCTTAAAATGCGTTTCCTGCAATAGTAAGATATGTACTTTTTGTCTATGCATGGAGTAGATAATTTGAGCCATATTATCCCTTTATATTCAACATCCAATTTAGTTTCTACCCCTGAGAATCTCCCATCCAAAGTCTACAAGGACAGAACAAATAAAATATAAAGCTGAAAACAGAAAGGGATGTCTTACCTTCATTATTCCATTCCAGTTATCTCCTGTAGATACTTGAAAAAGAGTCAGGAAAGCCATTCCAAAGTTTTCAAAAGTAGCATGTCGACTCATTCCTTCACACGGGTGATCATCATTGCATACTGTATTAGGAACAGCCAGGGGCACAGATTACTCTTGAGTTATATCAATCCTGGCTTATGCCCGGAAACAAACGTTTTGTTTTCTATAAGTTACTCACCAAGTTTCCAAACAGCTCGACCCCCAGAGCAGCATAGATAAAGAAGAGAAGCATGAAGAGCAGACCCAGATTTCCCACCTGAAAGAAACAAAACAAGGGGTACAAGACTCAATGGGGAAAAGACGGACATCACAGTGCGACTGCTATGGTAATAAATGCAAGTACAGTAGTTTTATGTAATAAATTTGTCAGCATATCTATTTATATCGAGAGGCTAATGGTCTTTTATACTGAGTGATTATCAATCAAATTTTCACAATAACGATTGCGGTTTGAGCGATAATTGGCTCGTGTGAACACAGCGAACGATATAGCGACCAGCGAGAAATCGTTCAATGTGATCTTTCAAAGTTCTCAAATCATCGCTGGCGCTCACTGATAATTCATAGATCGCTTTGTCTAAACAGTCTTTCGCAGATTCATCCTAGTGTGTGAGATATCCTCAAGCGATCTTAAAACGTCGTAAAAAGAAACAATTTTTCGACGATTTTATCACTTCGTCTAAATGCCGATCCCCCCCAAAAATGAGGGGAACGAGAAACCAGGTTTCAAACTTTACTGTTTGCCAAGAAGAACCAAAATACTTGTAATACAACAATTTTTTAGGTGTGGATGGTGGTTTCTAGTTCCTGTTTCCTGTGGCTAGTACTCTGCACATGACTGTACCATATCCATCAGTTGTCCTACAGCAGCCATAACAGCACTACCAGCTCCACCTGCAAGAGGAACCCTCACACTATTCATGAGTAAAGAGGCCATGCACTCTCAATAACTGTTGGCCAATCATTCCCTCTCAGCTATGTCACCCGGTCTCCCCATATACATGAATGTTCGGCACAGTCGAAAGTTCCCATGTTGTCTAAAGAAAAGAAGGGTAGCAGCTAGCAAACACCTCTGATGTTGGCTTATTTGAAATCCAACATGGCTAACCATTCTCTACCCTGGATCATCATTGGGATCAGGGAGGACCCAAACTCACTGAAGTTTTGAAAAACTTTTGTTAAAAGTATTTCAAGTCAATGAGTGCCATCACCTCTAGCACAGTGCAGGGCAGCCTATCTACCCGGGTACCGTATATCATATAAGAATAAGTCCTATTCCAGTAAGTGGGAAGCTGCTCTGTATAGTGCTGTGCAGCTTAGACAGCCCTGCAGTTTGACATGGAACATTGGTAGCAGAAGAGGGCCTGTGTCTCCCCTTACTGTTGCTACTCAATGGAAGTGGTTACATAAATAAAACATGGACACTTTCTGCCAGAAACAGTATGGATCTTTTCTCCAGATTGGGTGCAGATTTTGCAACTCACTTCCATTGAAGTGAATAGAGCTTAAGGGGTACTCCGGTGCTGATAAAAAAAAAACCAATCAACATAGTTTTTTACATTTACCATCCCTCCGATTCTGTTTCTGTTTAAAATTCCCGCTGTTTTGCCGTCCCTGAAGCTCCAGTGGTGGTTAATTTTTCTGTTACTTCCTGTTTGGGCTTTCCCATGATGCACTTTGTCTCTGTGATGTTTAACTGACTCTGTAGAACTCTCAGATGGCTTACATCTTGCTCAGCCAATCAGTGCTGGCAACTGAGTCATCTGACAAGGGAGGCTGGCTTAACAGTGCTTAGACCCGCCTCCCTCTTGATGATGTCATTGTCACAAAATGGGGTCAACAGTCATTAGGTAAGAATTAGTTTACTTCACTTCTGGTCGGGGGGGGGGGGGGGGTTTAAGGGGGGGAAGATAGGGAAGGGGCAGATAGGTGATTGAAGCATATTACAGTTATATAGCTTTGTAACGTGTTTCAATTACTGAGAAAAGCTTTTCGCTGGAGTATCCCTTTAATTGCAAAAACCACCTAACTGGTGACAAGAATCATTTCGTCTCTGGAATGAAAGTGGCCATGTTTTTCCAAACACTGGATAACCCTTTAATGACCCAATGGGCTAACCAATTTTGGTCTGGGAAACACAACAATGTTAACCCAAAATATTACTTTACTGAAAGAGTAGTAGGTACTTGGAACTACTTCCAGCAGATGTGGTAGATAAAAATGTGTAGATAAAATGGGATGAACATATATCTATCCTAAGATAATAAGAAGGGAAATAATATAGTGCAAACTAGATGGACCCAGTGGTCTTTTACTGCCGAAATCTGCTATGTTTCTATTATTACAGTAATGCCAGTGATAGCATTCTAATACGAAATCCGATTATTGTTTGAACTGTTGGCAGGAACTTTAACATGGCTGGAGAAAGGATTAATCTGTCATGGTTTATGCATCTCACAAGGAATCAGACACATCACATGTTTCAATATTGTAGGCATCTTGAAAATGCAATCAGACAGGCAAATCATATCTGCCATAGACCTAATTGCTGCTGGGATACAGACAGGCCATGCCGCTTCGGCAGCTATTAGGACTTTACGCCAGCAAATGGTAAATAGGACAGAAGGAGAAGATCGGAAATAGGTCTATAACTGGTCAAAATCTCCCGCGTGTTGAGGCTGGGGGAGTATCTATGCATGAGCAAGAATATGAAG
>NW_027209660.1:0-13920 GCF_027789765.1 Dendropsophus ebraccatus | reverse complement strand
TCGGTGTCTATCACTATTATACCACTAGGTGTCTAGTGTCTTATCACTATTATACCACTAGGTGTCGGTGTCTATCACTATTATACCACTAGGTGTCGGTACTATCACTATTATACCACTAGGGGGTTGGTAGGTGTCTATCACTATTATACACTAGGTGTCATGTCTATCACTATTATACCACTAGGTGTCCAGTGTCTATCACTATTATACCACTAGGTGTCAGTGTCTATCACTATTATACCACTGGTGTCGGTATCTATAACACTATTATACCACTAGGTGTCAGTTGTCTAATCACTATTATACCACTAGGTGTCAGGGTCTATCACTATTTATACCACTAGGTGTCAGTGTCTATCACTATTATACCACTAGGTGTCGGTGTCTATCACTATTATACCACTAGGTGTCGGTGTCTATCACTATTATACCACTAGGTGTCGGTGTCTATCACTATTATACCACTAGGTGTCAGTGTCTATCACTATTATACCACTAGGTGTCGGTGTCTATCACTATTATACCACTAGGTGTCGGTGTCTATCACTATTATACCACTAGTTGTCGGTGTCTATCACTATTATACCACTAGGTGTCGGTGTCTATCACTTTATACACTAGGTGTCAGTGTCTATCACTATTATACCACTAGGTGTCGTGTCTATCACTATTATACCACGGTGTCGGTGTATATCACTATTATACCACTAGGTGTCGGTGTCTATCACTATTATACCACTAGGTGTCAGTGTCTATCACTATTATACCACTAGGTGTCGGTGTCTATCACTATTATACCACTAGGTGTCGGTGTCTATCAATATTATACCACTAGGTGTCGGTGTCTATCACTATTATACCACTAGGTGTCGGTGTCTATCACTATTATACCACTAGGTGTCGGTCTATCACTATTATACCACTAGTGTCGGTGTCTATCACTATTATACCACTAGGTGTCGGTGTCTATCACTATTATACCACTAGGTGCGGTGTCTATCACTATTATACCACTAGGTGTCGGTGTCTATCACTATTATACCACTAGGTGTCGGTGTCTATCACTATTATACCACTAGGTGTCGGTTGTGTCTATCACTATTATACCACTAGGTGTCGGTGTCTATCACTATATACCACTAGGTGTCGGTGTCTATCACTATTATACCACTAGGTGTCGGTGTCTATCACTATTATACCACTAGGTGTCGGTATCTATCACTATTATACCACTAGGTGTCGGTGTCTATCACTATTATACCACTAGGTGTCGGTGTCTATCACTATATACCACTAGGTGTCGGGTGTCTATCACTATTATACCACTAGGTGTCGGTGTATCACTATTATACCATAGTCCTCGGTGTCTATCACTATTATACCACTAGGTGTCGGTGTCTATCACTATTATACCACTAGGTGTCGGTGTCTATCACTATTATACCACTAGGTGTCGGTGTCTATCACTATTATACCACTAGGTGTCAGTGTCTATCACTATTATACCACTAGGTGTCGGTGTCTATCACTATTATACCACTAGGTGTCAGTGTCTATCACTATTATACCACTAGGTGTCAGTGTCTATCACTATTATACCACTAGGTGTCAGTGTCTATCACTATTATACCACTAGGTGTCGGTGTCTATCACTATTATACCACTAGGTGTCGGTGTCTATCACTATTATACCACTAGGTGTCGGTGTCTATCACTATTATACCACTAGGTGTCAGTGTCTATCACTATTATACCACTAGGTGTCAGTGTCTATCACTATTATACCACTAGGTGTCGGTGTCTATCACTATTATACCACTAGGTGTCGGTGTCTATCACTATTATACCACTAGGTGTCGGTGTCTATCACTATTATACCACTAGGTGTCGGTGTCTATCACTATTATACCACTAGGTGTCGGTGTCTATCACTATTATACCACTAGGTGTCGGTGTCTATCACTATTATACCACTAGGTGTCGGTGTCTATCACTATTATACCACTAGGTGTCGTGTCTATCACTATTATACCACTAGGTGTCGGTGTCTATCACTATTATACCACTAGGTGTCGGTGTCTATCACTATTATACCACTAGGTGTCGGTGTCTATCACTATTATACCACTAGGTGTCGGTGTGTCTATCACTATTATACCACTAGGTGTCGGTGTCTATCACTATTATACCACTAGGTGTCGGTGTCTATCACTATTATACCACTAGGTGTCGGTGTCTATCACTATTATACCACTAGGTGTCGGTGTCTATCACTATTATACCACTAGGTGTCGGTGTCTATCACTATTATACCACTAGGTGTCGGTGTCTATCACTATTATACCACTAGGTGTCGGTGTCTATCACTATTATACCACTAGGTGTCGGTGTCTATCACTATTATACCACTAGGTGTCGGTGTCTATCACTATTATACCACTAGGTGTCAGTGTCTATCACTATTATACCACTAGGTGTCGGTGTCTATCACTATTATACCACTAGGTGTCGGTGTCTATCACTATTATACCACTAGGTGTCGGTGTCTATCACTATTATACCACTAGGTGTCGGTGTCTATCACTATTATACCACTAGGTGTCGGTGTCTATCACTATTATACCACTAGGTGTCGGTGTCTATCACTATTATACCACTAGGTGTCGGTGTCTATCACTATTATACCACTAGGTGTCGGTGTCTATCACTATTATACCACTAGGTGTCGGTGTCTATCACTATTATACCACTAGGTGTCGGTGTCTATCACTATTATACCACTAGTCTATCCTATTTACCACTAGGTGTCGGTGTCTATCACTATTATACCACTAGGTGTCGGTGTCTATCACTATTATACCACTAGGTGTCGGTGTCTATCACTATTATACCACTAGGTGTCGGTGTCTATCACTATTATACCACTAGGTGTCGGTGTCTATCACTATTATACCACTAGGTGTCGGTGTCTATCACTATTATACCACTAGGTGTCAGTGTCTATCACTATTATACCACTAGGTGTCGGTGTCTATCACTATTATACCACTAGGTGTCGGTGTCTATCACTATTATACCACTAGGTGTCGGTGTCTATCACTATTATACCACTAGGTGTCGGTGTCTATCACTATTATACCACTAGGTGTCGGTGTCTATCACTATTATACCACTAGGTGTCGGTGTCTATCACTATTATACCACTAGGTGTCAGTGTCTATCACTATTATACCACTAGGTGTCAGTGTCTATCACTATTATACCACTAGGTGTCGGTGTCTATCACTATTATACCACTAGGTGTCAGTGTCTATCACTATTATACCACTAGGTGTCGGTGTCTATCACTATTATACCACTAGGTGTCGGTGTCTATCACTATTATACCACTAGGTGTCGGTATCTATCACTATTATACCACTAGGTGTCGGTGTCTATCACTATTATACCACTAGGTGTCGGTGTCTATCACTATTATACCACTAGGTGTCGGTGTCTATCACTATTATACCACTAGGTGTCAGTGTCTATCACTATTATACCACTAGGTGTCGGTGTCTATCACTATTATACCACTAGGTGTCGGTGTCTATCACTATTATACCACTAGGTGTCGGTGTCTATCACTATTATACCACTAGGTGTCGGTGTCTATCACTATTATACCACTAGGTGTCGGTGTCTATCACTATTATACCACTAGGTGTCGGTGTCTATCACTATTATACCACTAGGTGTCGGTGTCTATCACTATTATACCACTAGGTGTCAGGTGTCTATCACTATTATACCACTAGGTGTCAGTGTCTATCACTATTATACCACTAGGTGTCGGTGTCTATCACTATTATACCACTAGGTGTCGGTGTCTATCACTATTATACCACTAGGTGTCGGTGTCTATCACTATTATACCACTAGGTGTCGGTGTCTATCACTATTATACCACTAGGTGTCGGTGTCTATCACTATTATACCACTAGGTGTCGGTGTCTATCACTATTATACCACTAGGTGTCAGATCTATCACTATTATACCACTAGGTGTCGGTGTCTATCACTATTATACCACTAGGTGTCGGTGTCTATCACTATTATACCACTAGGTGTCGGTGTCTATCACTATTATACCACTAGGTGTCGGTGTCTATCACTATTATACCACTAGGTGTCGGTGTCTATCACTATTATACCACTAGGTGTCGGTGTCTATCACTATTATACCACTAGGTGTCGGTGTCTATCACTATTATACCACTAGGTGTCGGTGTCTATCACTATTATACCACTAGGTGTCGGTGTCTATCACTATTATACCACTAGGTGTCGGTGTCTATCACTATTATACCACTAGGTGTCGGTGTCTATCACTATTATACCACTAGGTGTCGGTGTCTATCACTATTATACCACTAGGTGTCGGTGTCTATCACTATTATACCACTAGGTGTCGGTGTCTATCACTATTATACCACTAGGTGTCGGTGTCTATCACTATTATACCACTAGGTGTCGGTGTCTATCACTATTATACCACTAGGTGTCGGTGTCTATCACTATTATACCACTAGGTGTCGGTGTCTATCACTATTATACCACTAGGTGTCGGTGTCTATCACTATTATACCACTAGGTGTCGGTGTCTATCACTATTATACCACTAGGTGTCGGTGTCTATCACTATTATACCACTAGGTGTCAGTGTCTATCACTATTATACCACTAGGTGTCGGTGTCTATCACTATTATACCACTAGGTGTCAGTGTCTATCACTATTATACCACTAGGTGTCGGTGTCTATCACTATTATACCACTAGGTGTCGGTGTCTATCACTATTATACCACTAGGTGTCGGTGTCTATCACTATTATACCACTAGGTGTCGGTGTCTATCACTATTATACCACTAGGTGTCGGTGTCTATCACTATTATACCACTAGGTGTCGGTGTCTATCACTATTATACCACTAGGTGTCAGTGTCTATCACTATTATACCACTAGGTGTCGGTGTCTATCACTATTATACCACTAGGTGTCGGTGTCTATCACTATTATACCACTAGGTGTCGGTGTCTATCACTATTATACCACTAGGTGTCGGTGTCTATCACTATTATACCACTAGGTGTCGGTGTCTATCACTATTATACCACTAGGTGTCGGTGTCTATCACTATTATACCACTAGGTGTCGGTGTCTATCACTATTATACCACTAGGTGTCGGTGTCTATCACTATTATACCACTAGGTGTCGGTGTCTATCACATATTATACCACTAGGTGTCGGTGTCTATCACTATTATACCACTAGGTGTCGGTGTCTATCACTATTATACCACTAGGTGTCGGTGTCTATCACTATTATACCACTAGGTGTCGGTGTCTATCACTATTATACCACTAGGTGTCGGTGTCTATCACTATTATACCACTAGGTGTCGGTGTCTATCACTATTATACCACTAGGTGTCGGTGTCTATCACTATTATACCACTAGGTGTCGGTGTCTATCACTATTATACCACTAGGTGTCGGTGTCTATCACTATTATACCACTAGGTGTCGGTGTCTATCACTATTATACCACTAGGTGGTGTTTATCTTTTTATGGTGGTTCGGTGTCTATCACTATTATACCACTAGGTGTCAGTGTCTATCACTATTATACCACTAGGTGTCAGTGTCTATCACTATTATACCACTAGGTGTCGGTTGTCTATCACTATTATACCACTAGGTGTCGGTGTCTATCACTATTATACCACTAGGTGTCGGTGTCTATCACTATTATACCACTAGGTGTCGGTGTCTATCACTATTATACCACTAGGTGTCGGTGTCTATCACTATTATACCACTAGGTGTCGGATTATACCACTAGGTGTCGGTATCTATCACTATTATACCACTAGTGTCGGTGTCTATCACTATTATACCACTAGGTGTCGGTGTCTATCACTATTATACCACTAGGTGTCGGTGTCTATCACTATTATACCACTAGGTGTCGGTGTCTATCACTATTATACCACTAGGTGTCAGTGTCTATCACTATTATACCACTAGGTGTCGGTGTCTATCACTATTATACCACTAGGTGTAGGTGTCTATCACTAATACCACTAGGTGTCGGTGTCTATCACTATTATACCACTAGGTGTCGGTGTCTATCACTATTATACCACTAGGTGTCGGTGTCTATCACTATTATACCACTAGGTGTCGGTGTCTATCACTATTATACCACTAGGTGTCGGTGTCTATCACTATTATACCACTAGGTGTCGGTGTCTATCACTATTATACCACTAGGTGTCGGTGTCTATCACTATTATACCACTAGGTGTTGGTGTCTATCACTATTATACCACTAGGTGTCAGTGTCTATCACTATTATACCACTAGGTGTCCATCACTATTATACCACTAGGTGTCAGTGTCTATCACTATTATACCACTAGGTGTCGGTGTCTATCACTATTATACCACTAGGTGTCAGTGTCTATCACTATTATACCACTAGGTGTCAGTGTCTATCACTATTATACCACTAGGTGTCAGTGTCTATCACTATTACACCACTAGCTTTTTGTATCTATTACTTATATTCCCGGAAACCAACATGGATACATTCTACATAAACAATCCATGGTCATAACTTCTATAAAATTAGTACTATTTATTCATGAGGTGCGGTATAAAAACTTCTTCATATATAAAAAACCAACTGACGACATCGATGGATAGCCGAACTTCTGATGGATTTCTAGGATAGCCGTACTTCCCATAGCATCTATGGATAGCCGTACTTCCCAATAGCATCTATGGATAGCCGAACTTCCCGATGACATCTATGGATAGCGAACTTTCTGATGGTTTCTAAGGATAGCCGTACTTCCCAATAGCATCTATGGATAGCCGAACTTCCCGATGACATCTATGGATAGCGAACTTCCTGATGGCGTCTATGGATAGCCGTACTTCCCAATAGCATCTATGGATAGCCGTACTTCCCAATAGCATCTATGGATAGCCGTACTTCCCAATAGCATCTATGGATAGCCGTACTTCCCAAATAGCATTCTATGGATAGCCGTACTTCCTGATGACGTGTATGGATAGCCGTACTTCCCAATAGCATCTATGAATAGCCGTACTTCCTGATGGCGTCTATGGATAGCCGTACTTCCAATGACGTGTATGGATAGCCGTACTTCCGATGACATCTATAGATAGCCGTACTTCCCGATGACATCTATGGATAGCCGTACTTCCTGATGACGTCTATGGATAGCCGAACTTCCCGATGACATCTATGGATAGCCGTACTTCCCGATGACGTCTATGGATAGCGTACTTCCCAATTGCATCTATGAATAGCCATACTTCCTGATGACGTCTATGGATAGCCGTACTTCCCGATGGCGTCTATGGATAGCCGTATTTCCCAATAGTGTCTATGGATAGCCGTACTTCCCGATGACGTCTATGGATAGCCGTACTTCCAATGGTGTCTATAGATAGCCGTACTTCCTAATGACGTCTATGGATAGCCGTACTTCCCGATGACGTCTATGGATAGCCGTACTTCCCAAATGGCGTTTATGCATAGCCGTACTTCCCGATGGCATCTATAAATTGCGTACTTCCTGACGTCATCTATGGATAGCCATACTTCCAGATGAGATCTATGGATAGCCAACTTCCCGATGGCGTCTATGGATAGCCGTACTTCCCGATGGTGTCTTATGGATAGCTGTACTTCCCAATGGTGTCTATGGATAGCCATACTTCCCGATGGCGTCTATGGATAGCCGTATTCCTGATGTGCGTCTATGGATAGCCGTACTTCCCGATGACGTCTATGGATAGCCGTACTTCCCGATAGCGTCTATGGATAGCAGTACTTCCCAATGACGTCTATGGATAGCCATACTCCCTGATGGCGTCTATGGATAGCCGTACTTCCCAATGACATCTATTGATAGACATACTTCCCGATGACATCTATGGATAGCCATACTTCCTGATGACGTCTATGGATAGCCGTACTTCCCAATGGTGTCTATGGATAGCTGTACTTCCCAATGGTGTCTATGGATAGCCATACTTCCCGATGGCGTCTATGGATAGCCGTACTTCCTGATGGCGTCTATGGATAGCCGTACTTCCCGATGACGTCTATGGATAGCCGTACTTCCCGATGACGTCTATGGATAGCCGTACTTCCCGATGGCGTCTATGGATAGCCGTACTTCCCGATGGCGTCTATGGATAGCCGTACTTCCCAATGACGTGTATGGATAGCCGTACTTCCCAATGGCGTTTATGCATAGCCGTACTTCCCGATGGCATCTATAAATTGCCGTACTTCCTGACGTCATCTATGGATAGCCATACTTCCAGATGAGATCTATGGATAGCCATACTTCCCGATGGCGTCTATGGATAGCCGTACTTCCTGATGGCGTTTATGCATAGCCGTACTTCCCGATGGCGTCTATGGATTGCCGTACTTCATGACGTCATCTTTGGATAGCCATATTTCTAGATGAGATCTATGGATAGCCATACTTCCCGATAGCGTCTATGGATAGCCGTACTTCCTGATGGCGTTTATGCATAACCGTATTTCCCGATGAGATCTATGGATAGCCGTACTTCCCAATGACATCTATGGATAGCCGTACTTCTCTATGGCGTCTATTGATAGCCATACTTCCTGATGGCGTCTAAGGATAGCCGTACGTCACGATGACGTGTATGGATAGCCGTACTTCACGATGACGTGTATGGATAGCCGTACTTCCCGATGACATCTATGGATAGCCATACTTCCTGATGACGTCTATGGATAGCCGTACTTCCCAATGACATCTATGAATATAAGCCTATATATAAGTGAGCCTTAGAGACAAGGCACTTACCTGACCTCTAGCCTTACCTGCTGTTGGTAAAAGTCTGTCTTCTCTGCTGGCTGGTGAAGGGCTGTCTTCTCTGCTGTTTGGTAAACTGTTGTCTTCTCTGCTGGTCGGTAAAGGGCTGTCTTTTCTGCTGTTTGGTAAACTGTTGTCTTCTATGCTGGTCGGTAAAGGCTGTCTTCTCTGCTGGTTGGTAAACTGCTTTCTTCTCTGCTGGTCGGTAAAAAGGCTGTCTTCCATGCTGGTTGGTAAACTGTTGTGTTCTCTGCTGGTTGGTAAAGGGCTGTCTTCTCTGCTGGTCGGTGAAGGGCTGTCTTCTCTGCTGTTTGGTAAACTGTTGTCTTCTCTGCTGGTCGGTAAAGGGCTGTCTTTTCTGCTGTTTGGTAAACTGTTGTCTTCTATGCTGGTCGTAAAGGGCTGTCTTCTCTGCTGGTTGGTAAACTGCTTTCTTCTCTGCTGGTCGGTAAAAGGCTGTCTTCCATGCTGGTTGGTAAACTGTTGTCTTCTCTGCTGGTCGGTAAATGGTTGTCTTCTCTGCTGGTTGGTAAAGGGCTATCTTCTCTGGTGTTAGGTAAAGGGCTGTCTTCTCTGCTGGTCGGTAAAGGGTTGTCTTCTCTGCTGGTCAGTAAAGGGCTGTCTTCTCTGCTGGTCGGTAAAGAGTTGTCTTCTCTGCTGGTCGGTAAAGGGCTGTCTTCTCTGCTGGTCGGTAAAGGGCTGTCTTCTCTGCTGGTCGGTAAAGGGCTGTCTTCTCTGCTGGTCGGTAAAGGGCTGTCTTCTCTGCTGGTCAGTAAAGGGCTGTGTTCTCTGCTGGTCGGTAAAGGGTTGTCTTCTCTGCTGGTCAGTAAAGGGCTGTGTTCTCTGCTGGTCGGTAAAGGGTTGTCTTCTCTGTTGGTCAGTAAAGGGCTGTCTTCTCTGCTGGTTGGTGAAGGGCTGTCTTCTCTGCTGGTCGGTAAAGGGTTGTCTTCTCTGCTGGTCAGTAAAGGGTTGTCTTCTCTGCTGGTCGGTAAAGGGCTGTCTTCCTCTGCTGGTCCGGTAAAAGGGCTGTCTTCCTCTGCTGGTCTGATAAAGGGTTGTTTTCTCTGCTGGTTGGTAAAGGGCTGTCTTCTCTGCTGGTCGGTAAAGGGCTGTCTTCTCTGCTGGTGGGTAAAGGGTTGTCTTCTCCGCTGATTGGTAAAAGGTTGTCTTCTCTGCTGGTCAGTAAAGGGTTGTCTTCTCCGCTGGTCGGTAAAGGGCTGTATTCTCTGCTGGTCGGTAAATGGTTGTCTTCTCTGCTGGTTGGTAAAGGGCTATCTTCTCTGGTGTTAGGTAAAGGGTTGTCTTCTCTGTTGGTCAGTAAAGGGCTGTGTTCTCTGTTGGTTGGTAAAGGGCTGTCTTCTCTGCTGGTCAGTAAAGGGCTGTCTTCTCTGCTGGTCGGTAAAGGGTTGTCTTCTCTGCTGGTCGGTAAAGGGCTGTCTGCTCTGCTGGTCAGTAAAGGGCTGTCTTCTCTGCTGGTCAGTAAAGGGCTGTCTTCTCTGCTGGTCGGTAAAGGGTTGTCTTCTCTGCTGGTCGGTAAAGGTCTGTCTTCTCTGCTGGTCGGTAAAGGGTTGTCTTCTCTGCTGGTCGGTAAAGGGCTGTCTGCTCTGCTGGTCAGTAAAGGGCTGTCTTCTGTGCTGGTTGGTAAAGGGCTGTCTTCTGTGCTGGTTGGTAAAGGGCTATCTTCTCTGGTGTTAGGTAAAGGGTTGTCTTCTCTGCTGGTCAGTAAAGGGTTGTCTGCTCTGCTGGTCAGTAAAGGGCTGTCTTCTCTGGTGTTAGGTAAAGGGTTGTCTTCTCCGCTGGTCGGTAAAGGGTTGTCTGCTCTGCTGGTCAGTAAAGGGCTGTCTTCTCTGGTGTTAGGTAAAGGGTTGTCTTCTCCGCTGGTCGGTAAAGGGTTGTCTGCTCTGCTGGTCAGTAAAGGGCTGTCTTTCCTGCTGATTGGTAAAGGGCTGTCTTCTCTGGTTGGTAAAGGGCTGTCTTCCCTGCTGGTTGGTAAAGGGCTGTCTTCTCTGCTGGTCGGTAAAGGGCTGTCTTCTCTGGTTGGTAAAGGGCTGTCTTCCCTGCTGGTTGGTAAAGGGCTGTCTTCTCTGCTGGTCGGTAAAGTGCTGTCTTCTCTGCTGGTTGGTGAAGGGCTGTCTTCTCTGCTGGTCAGTAAAGGGCTGTGTTCTCTGCTGGTCGGTAAAGGGCTATCATCTCTGCAGGTTGGTAAAGGGTTGTCTTCTCTGCTGGTCGGTAAAGGGTTGTCTTCTCTGCTGGATGGTAAAGGGTTGTCTTCTCTGGTGTTAGGTAAAGGGCTGTCTTCTCTGCTGGTCGGTAAAGGGTTGTCTGCTCTGCTGGTCAGTAAAGGGCTGTCTTCCCTGCTGATTGGTAAAGGGTTCTCTTCTCTGCTGGTCGGTAAAGTGCTGTCTTCTCTGGTTGGTAAAGGGCTGTCTTCTCTGCTGGTCAGTGAAGGGTTGTCTTCCCTGCTGGTTGGTAAAGGGTTGTCTTCTCTGCTGGATGGTAAAGGGTTGTCTTCTCTGCTGGTTGGTAAAGGGCTGTCTTCTCTGCTGGTTGGTAAAGGGTTGTCTTCTCTGCTGGTTGGTAAAGGGCTGTCTTCTCTGGTGTTAGGTAAAGGGCTGTCTTCTCTGCTGGTCGGTAAAGGGTTGTCTTCTCTGCTGGTCAGTAAAGGGTTGTCTTCTCTGCTGGTCAGTAAAGGGCTGTCTTCCCTGCTGATTGGTAAAGGGGTTCTCTTCTCTGCTGGTTGGTAAAGGGCTGTTCTTCTCTGGTCGGTAAAGGGTTCTCTTCTCTGCTGGTTGTAAGGGCTGTCTTCTCTGGTCGGTAAAGGGGTGTCTTCCCCTGATGGTGGTAAAGGGTTGTCTTCTCTGCTCATTGTTAAAGGGTTGTGTGGTGTCCCAGCACAAGGTGCTGTTCCCTGGCACCTTAGTATGGTGTCTTATGTCACGCGTTTAGTATTGACCAGTCACAGGTGCCTAAACACCCCTGTGATGCCTACCATTAGCCTGCCTACCACCGGAGTGGTGTGACAAACAGGATTCAAACCTCGCTGCTGTCTACAAAGATTCCTGCTTAAAAATGTACAGTTTTTGATATTTTTGTGTGGTGCGTTTTCTGTGCAGTACACTCTGGACATTGCGCTACGTCTCCCTTTAAAGTATTTCCTGCCAAAAGTGTTTGGAACTATGGAAAAGGCCGCCCCTAAAGGGAACTGTGTTTTGCCTGACCGCCTAAACCGCAATTTGCCCTGAAGATAAACTATGCCCCAACCAGGATTCTACAAGTGAGAGAGCAAAGGACTGTGTTTTTGTACAAACATGTTTTTGCACCACTGGGGTTATACTACGGTGTGTGCCAGCGCAGTCAACCATTTTCACTGCGTCATCAGTGACTGTACCGCCCATTCAGGAGTTAAGTACCCGCCATCTTACTCCTCCAAACCAGCCGCTTCACAAGTGCATTACAAGTATCCTACAGCCCAGGATCTTCTGATTTCTTCACAGGAACTCCTTTCCGGCCCATCAGCTTCTTTAAGCTCCACCATGTCCACTCCAACAACCAGCAAGCCACTGGAACTTCGGCTACGGACACAGTGTCTTCAGATCCACCAGTGTCCTCCATTGCAGCTACATCCTCAGTCCCGCCAGCTGCAGCTCACTCACCTCGTGCCTCTATCTTCCTACACCCGGCTAACCTGCCATCTTACCGGGGTACCCCAAGAACACTGGCCCATTTCAGTGAAAAGCTGCGCAGATCACTCCAATTCTCTCCTTATCTCCTGAGCAGCAGTTGAGCTTCTGCTAGACCAACTAGAAGGACCAGCAGCCTGAGAAGGTCCGCACCTGGGCGCCCGCTCACGAAACAGCATTAATGCCATCCTAAAACAAGCCTGAGAGACGAGATCCAGTCACCCTCTGAAGTAAGACTCAGGTTCTATGACAGACGCAGAAGCCAGGTGAGACCCTCAGAGGATATGCAATCGCACTACACGCTGCCTTCAGAGCTGTACTCCAACTAGACACCATCACACCTGCTGATGCAGAGCGCATCGATCATGGACAGAATCATAGAGGGAGTAGATTCCAGGTCCACACAGGGATAGACTCCGGGACTTAGCCAAACAGAACACCCGGCTTATCTTCAGTGAATTTAAACCCTCGCTCTTAAAGGGGTTATCCAGCGCTACAAAAACATTTCCACTTTCCCCTACTGTTGTCTCCAGTTTGGGTGGAGTTGAAACTCAGTTCCATTGAAGTAAATGGAGCTTAATTGCAAAACCGCACCTGAAACTGGAGACAACAGTAGGGGGAAAAGTGGCCATGTTTTTGTAGCGCTGGATAACCCCTTTAAATCACTGAGTCTCCCAGGTGCTAGTGAAACACATACAGAGTTAACTTATGCACCCCCATCTCTCCCAGTTCTGGCCTGTGCACCTGTCCCTCCAGTGCTCACTGATGCCAGAAGCTATGGCAGAGACTCTGAAAACCGTTTGCCAGGCACTCAACGACTTGCAAACTCAGCCTGCACCTCACTCCAGGGAATCCTCTAGTAGCAGACCACTATGCCCTGAGCCACGAGTCCGCCTTCCTAGTCCAGGTCAGCCCCCGCCAAGGAGAGACCCCCCCCCACCTATGACAGACCTTACTGCACCTCTTGGAAGAGAACTGGCCACTACTGCAGGGGATGCTTCCAGTTAAATGGGATGTCCCCGAGGAGAAGGACCAAGGGCCCCCCTGCACCACCACTGCCCCCCCTCCCTCTGTGAACGCAAGCAGTGGTTTGCTTGCGGTCACAAGAGGCTGTTCCCCCGTCTGACGTGCGAATCCTGGCTCCCCGGCTGTTCCCGTCCCTGGCAGCACACGCGTCAGTAATCTCTGTGTGTGGCCGGGGAAGTACTTCCTGCGCAGGAGCATCGATAACAAGCGCCCCTGAGCCAGAAGTAAGATCCCCAGCGCACACAGAGCTCACTGGTGTGTGTGCTGCCC
>NW_027209659.1:0-13961 GCF_027789765.1 Dendropsophus ebraccatus | reverse complement strand
GTGTGCTGTATGCTGTGTATATTGTCGGTGCTGGTTGGATTGTAGTTTGCCTGTGTTGCTTTTATTGAGCTGTCACTGCTGGTAGAGTATAGGCTGTGAGGTTTCGCCATGTACCTGTCTCTCAGCCTCCTCTTCCTCCAGTGATGTTACAGCTCTGTATACTGCACACTACATGCTTACATGGTCCTCTTCCTGCTTCCTCTCCCACCATAACCAGCATGCTTAGAGGCAAGGAAATAACCATCACTCTGAGCTCCCGCCAGCCCTCCATCCCTGCTCCAGACGCCGCACACACTACTGCTCACTGTGAGACTAATCAATAAATCACCTAGCATTATGTATGTGTCATTATGCTTTTTACCTACATAGGTTTCTATTAGAAAATGTCCCAGGTATAAGCTGTCAGTGTGTTAATTAGATTTGTTCCAAGGTCCCCAGAAGGCCAATCTATGCCCTTGTTTTTTTTTTGTTTTTTTTTAAGGGGAAATTGCCAGGAGCCCTATAAATCCCTATATACACTATATACCCCTACTGTTTATGTAAATTTGAATTTATGCATTTTAGAAATCAACTAAAAACTTTTACCATCTTAAAGTGACACTGTCCCCCCCTTTGTGCATTCTGACATCTCTACACAGGTGTAAAGGGTAAATTTAGCGGTTTTCATACCTTATTTTATATCATACGTCATGGTGCTTGTTCAAGTAAAAAGTCATCTTTTATCAACTGCAGATTATGTTAAGTGGGCGGGGCCTCGTGGTAGCAGCGCCACTTAGCCCCGCCCACAACGCAACAGTTGGCCCCGCCCCCTTGGCGGGCCAACCTAGAGAGGGTGGGGCCTAGACCTTTAGGCCAACCTGTTCCAATGGCTGATGAGGGGGCGGGACCAACAGTGGCATTGTGGGCGGGTTAAGTTGCGCTAATGCCGCGAGGCTCCGCCCACTTAACATAATCTGCAGTTGATAAAAGATGACTTTTTCCTTGAACAAGCACCATGACGTATGATATAAAATAAGGTATGAAAACCGCTAAATTTACCCTTTACACCTGTATAGAGATGTCAGAATGCACAGTGTCACTTTAAATACCTAATAGTTTCTGAATTAGAAGATGATCAGAACGTGATTAGAGCTTGACAGAAAGATGGTCTAGAAGGAAAAAAGCAAAGTGACCTCTCGCTTACAATGATATATTCCTGGAACTCGGACGCGTCTTAATCATACGAAACAGCTGTCGTGAAATGTGTCGGCGTTCAAGCTACCACCAGTTGCATGGATTTTATTAAATAATTTAATAAGTTATCGGGTGAGTGTACTCTCATACTTCTTTTTTCGTATGCCCATGTATTTTCATTTGCTTCCTACAAGCATGAACATCCAATAAAGAAGTTGTTACCTGCAAGTTAGTGAGTTGCCACAGCTAGCTCGCTCTTCTTATTCGGTTTGCTAGGTTCTAATTCAAATCACTCTTTCTAATTCAAATCACTTTGTTAAATGCTTCAACCAACTATCTGCCCCTCTTCCCTATCTCCCCCCCCCTCAATCCCCCAGGAAGTGAAGTAAACTCATTCTTACCGAATGACTGTTGACCCCAGGCTTTTCTGTGGCAGCCATTTTGTGACAATGACATCATCAAGAGGGAGGCGGGTCTAAGCCTTGTTAAGCCAGCCTCCCTTTGTCAGATGACTCAGGTTGCTCAGCTTTGATTGGCTGAGCAAGATGTAAGCCATCTAACAGTTTTACAGAGTCAGACATCACAGGAGACAAAGTGCATCATGGGAAAGCCCAAACCAGAAAGTAAAGAAAAAAATGAAGACACCAACTGGAGGTTCAGGGACCTGCAAACAGCGGGAAATTCAAACGGAGACAGACTCAGTAGGGATGGTAAGTGTGAAAACTATGTTTATGTTTTTTTTTTTTTATCAGCGCGGGAGTACCCCTTTAATTATCCTGAAACATGAAGCACATTGTAAGCCATGGAACGTCCCTACATTAGGAGCATGTAGAAAACATTGCTGCTTCATCTCTCTCTCACCCACTACAATCACTTTCACCAATATATCAATGTTTTTTTGCACAATTGTAGCATATCGAAGGAGTGGTTCTGGAATTGTTCTACAGTGGGATAAGAGGCAGACATTACCTCCTAATATTTTTATATTGTAGGCAGATTTTTTTTTTTTTTTTTTTTGATTCATGGGTGACATTTAGTTACAGACAAAATCAGAGCTTTCTGGGTTACAATTTTATTTAGTCTCGCCTTTTATGTTTTTTTTTGTAGTATTAACCAATTTGGATATCCCTGTTCTTCTCTTCCAGTTAGATACATTACACATACAACATTTTTTAGCTTGTTCTAAAAAAACACCTTAAGGGTGCCTTCACAGGCACTGAAACCGGAGCACGAAATCTGCTGTGGATCCATTGCCAGTTCTTTCCTATGAGAATACATACTCGCAGCAGGATTCACATCCTACTGTGAGTACGTGAGTTAACCTCCGGCCAGCCTGCTCTGCACTCCAGTTTGCTTCGAAGGTTCCCGGCGTCTGCACGTCCCGCTCAGCCAATCAATGTGCTGCCCCACCACAGCCACTGATTGGCTGAGTAGGACGTCCAGCCGGGAACCAAGGTAGCTTCACACACAAAGTATCCTCAGTGGATTTCTCGCTGCAAATTCACAATGAGAAATCCACAGTGGATACGTTGTGTATGAAGCTACCCTTAAAGTTTTCTGTTTCAGTGACATCTATAATGATTCAGTGAACAACTCAGGTTGGGCCCACCACGTTTTCTCATTGGGGGTAAAAAAGTTTTCATAAGGGCAAAGGATGAAGCAAGTCAAAATTCAACAAACTCAATTCTTCTTTCCTCTAACACAGGGATGGGGAAGCTTCAGCCCTCCAGCTTTTGCAGAACTACAATTCCCATCAGGGCCGGTTTTAGACTAGATGTGGCCCTGGGCAAAGTTAAAGGTGGGGCCCCAAATGCTGAAATATTTTAGCAACAATTTAAGGTCCCCATACATTTTACTCTTTTGTTGGTGGTACCTGTTGCTCCTGGTGGGTTCGGCCATCAGTGTAAGGTGTATGGGGCTCTCTGGACAGTCCTCTGACAGATGATATCAGTGGACATAGGGGATCAAGCTTGATGGAAAATCAATGCCCAACCTCTTTGTTCTAAGAGAGATAAGCCGCCATCAGATCTGTATGGCTATGGCTTTACCCTCTCATAGAAAACACAGGAAAACTCAGATGTGCCAAATTTCTGTGTATGGGGAGGACGAGACCAGATGGGAGAGATAATTGTCAGCTGAAGGAATGTTCAGCCAGCAGTTATTGGAAGTGTACGGCCACTTTTAAGGCCGTATTACACGGCCTGATATTCTGCAGAAGTGAGCGCCAATCTGGTAGAATGGAGCTCGCTTAGAGAGCCTACTACAGCAAAAGCTATGGAGGAGATTTATCAAACTGGTGTAAAGAAGAATTGGCTCAGTTGCCCCTAGCAACCAATCAGATTCCACCTACTTAGAATCTGAGTAATGAAAGGTGGAATCTGATTGGTTGCTAGGGGCAACTGAGCCAGTTTCACTTTACACTATGTTTGATAAATCTCCCCCTATGTGTATATATACAGTATATCATTAGTGATGTGTGTACAATCCTTGCTGTATATAGTAAACAATAAAGATATATATACTACCTGATCACGTTCCCTGGTGTCCTCAGGCCATGACTGTGATATATACTACCTGATCATGTTCCCCGGTGCCCTCAGGCCTTGTCTGTGATATATACTACCTGATCATGTTCCCCGGTGCCCTCAGGCCTTGTCTGTGATATATACTACCTGATCATGTTCCCCAGTGTCCTCACAGAGCGATAGCGTCCTGATTCGGACTATTTTCGCTCCATGTATTAGGGCCCTTACTCAGTTCAGAAGTTTACATGCCGCTACATGTCAGGACTACCGCTACATGTCGGGACCGCAGCTGCATGTCAGGACCGCTGCTACATGTCGGGACCGCCCCTACATGTCGGGACCGCCCCTACATGTCGGGACCGCCCCTACATGTCGGGACCGCCCCTACATGTCGGGACCGCCCCTACATGTCGGGACCGCCCCTACATGTCGGGACTGCCCCTACATGTCAGGACCGCCGCTACATTCTGGGACTGCCCCTACATGTCAGGACCGCCGCTACATTCTGGGACTGCCCCTACATGTCAGGACCGCCGCTACATTCTGGGACTGCCGCTACATGCCAGGACTGCCGCTAAATGCCAGGAATGCCGCTAAATGCCAGGACTGTCCCTACATGCCAGGACTGCCGCTAAATGTCAGGACTGCCCCTACATGCCAGGACTGCCGCTAAATGTCAGGACTGCCCGCTAGTGGTGTAAATACAAGAACTATTTATATGAATTGCTTTAAAAAAATAAATTTAAAAAAATCACTATAATCAGGACCAAATATTACCTCCATACCGTTATTGAAGAAAACACACTATATATAGGCCAATATTAAGACCATAAAAGTGACCGCCCCATAATGACTCTATATACACTATATACAGACCAATATTACCGCCATAGAGTGACCACCGCATAATGACTCTATATACACTATATACAGACCAATATTACCGCTATAGACTGACCACTGTATAATAAATGACTGTATATACACTGTATACAGACCAATATTATGTGGCTGTCACCCTATGGCAGTAATATTGGTCTGTATATAGCGTAGAGTCATTATGTGGCAGTCAATCTATGGCAGTAATGACTCTACGCTATATACAGACCAATATTATTGCCATAGGCTGACCCCTGTATAATGACTTTATATACACTCTATATACAGACCAATATTACCGCCATAGAGTGACCACTGCATAATGACTCTATATACAGACCAATATTACTGCCATAGACTGACCCCTGTATAATGACTCTATATACACTGTATGCAGACCAATATTATGTGGCGATCACTCTATGGCTGTACTATATATACTGTACTGTGGCTGTACTGTATATAGTGTCATTATGTGGTAGTCAATCTATGGCAATAATGACTCTATATATACGCTATATACAGACCAATATTAATGCCAAAGAGTGACCACTGCATAATGACACTATATACAGACCAATATTACCGCCATAGAGTGACCACTGCATAATGACTCTATATACAGACCAATATTACCGCCATAGACTGACCACTGTATAATGACTCTATATACACACTATATACAGACCAATATTACCGCCATAGAGTGACCACTGCATAATGACACTATATACAGACCAATATTACCGCCATAGACTGACCACTGCATAATGACACTATATACAGACCAAAATTACCGCCATAGAGTGACCACTGCATAATGACTCTATATACAGACCAAAATTACTGCCATAGACTGACCCGTGTATAATGACTCTATATACACACTATATACAGACCAATATTATGTGGCGATCACTCTATGGTTGTACTATTGGTCTGTATATAGTGTGTATATAGAGTCATTATGTGGTGGTCACTGTATGGCGGTAATATTGGTCTGTATATAGTGTCATTATGTGGTAGTCAATCTATGGCAGTAATGAGTATATATATACGCTATATACAGACCAATATTACCGCCATAGAGTGACCACTGCATAATGACACTATATACAGACCAATATTACCGCCATAGAGTGACCACCACCTAAAGACTGAATACCACCTTATTTTTTTCTCAATAAAATACACCGTATTGCCTTAGTGACATCATCATACACTATACATAGGAGCTGCAGCAATTACATAGGACTGATGAGGCCAGAGAATGGCTGCAGCTCCTATGTACAGTCTATTCACCTCAACACTTGGGAGTCAGCAGTGCTTATACACACACACCATTATATATATATATATATATATATACACACACACACTCACACACCCATGAAAACACATTATACAGATACAAACCATCCAGTCCACACACTATACACAGGACATGTAACACACACTACATTCATGCATTATACACCTACATTCATACACATTACACACTACATGTACAGAATACTTACTCCCTCTAGCATGCTGGGTGTAGTGGTGAATCTCCCTCATGTTCCTTGCAGCAGCAGCAGCAGCAGGCTGTCATCCTCCCCCGGCAGCCCTCTCCTCCATCGTCCCGACAGCTCCACACCAGAGCAGGAAGTCAGGTGCAGTGAGAGGAGCTGGAGGGAGGGGGAGGGGGAGCAGACACCGAGCAGCGTCCTGCAGCCTCTGAGTGACCCCTGATAGCAGCAGCCGGGGATCACTGCCAGACGCTGGAGGACGCTGTCTGTGCTCTCCTCTCCACTGGAACTGCGGTAGGGGGCCCCTGGGGGATGGGGGCCCTGGGCATTTGCCCTGCTTGCCCCCCCCTAACGCCGGCCCTGATTCCCATCATGCCTGGACAGCCAAAACAAAGCTTTGGCTGTCCAGGCATGATCAGAATTGTAGTTTTGCAACAACTGGAGGGCTAAAGGTTTCCCATCACTGGACTAACATCATGTTTCCGGATTCAGCAACACCATGGGGGGGGGGATTTATGAAGACCGGCGTACAAGTACACCAGTCTTATATAAGGCCCCGCCCCCTTTTCCCTGGTAGGATACACTAAGAGGCTTCCAGCAGGTGTAGATTTTGATCATGATATATTTGGTGGTGTGGCAAAAAAAAAAAAATCCCTTATGGCCAGAGGCAGAATCGTGCAAGCAGCCACACCAGTGACTGGCAGAGCAGAAAGCCAATGTTTAATTGTTCTGTCCATCCACTGTATTTATCTATAACAGCATATTAGGAGCCCTCATGGTTATATACATAGGTGCAGGAGCAGGCTACCTTTTGTTTAACCCCTTATGTACTGCGGTGTAAATGACCCAGTGTTCTGTTACATGCTACAACACAAACAAAGGGTTAATACAGAAGACAATTAGCTCTCTCCTACACTACTCCTGCACTGATAACCCCTGACCTCTGTAGGAGCTCAGAGAACAGAGGTCAGAGGTTATCAGAGTAGTGAGGCAGAGAGCTAATTGTTAACCCTTTTTTGTGTTGCAGCATGTTAGAGAACACTGGGTCACTTACACACTGCAGTACATAACGGGTTAAGCAAAAGGACATAGGAGGCTCTTATCTTCCCTGGGCCCCCTCCCTCCACGGGCCCCATAACAACCCCCTTCCCTGCCTCTATGGTAGCTACGCCACTGAGTACAACACCTCAAAGTTATATATCAGAAGGCATTGGGTTCTACAATAGCATTCCACCCTTATCAAATTTTCTACAGCCTATACATTAGGATTGCTTGTCTCCTGAATGAGCTCTCTGATGTGCCACAAGACCCGCTTTCTGACTAAAACATTTCCCACATTCTGTACACGAAAAGGACTTCTCCCCTGTATGAAGTCGTAGATGTTCCACAAGACTTGTTTTATAGTTGAAACACTTTCCACAAACTGTACATGAAAATGGCTTCTCCCCTGTGTGAATTCTTTGATGTTCCACAAGACTTGATTTATAGTTAAAGCATTTTCCACACACTGTACATGAGAATGGCTTCTCTCCTGTGTGAATTCTTACATGTTGCACAAGACTTGATTTGTAGTTAAAGCATTTTCCACACACTGTACATGAGAATGGCTTCTCTCCTGTGTGAATTCTTACATGTTGCACAAGACTTGATTTGTAGTTAAAGCACTTCCCACATTCTGAACATGAATGTGGCTTTTCCCCTGTGTGAATTCTTAGATGTTCCACAAGAATTGACTTATAGTTAAAACATTTCCCACATACTGTACATGTAAAGGGCTTTTCTCCTGTGTGAGTTCTTAGGTGTTTCTCAAGAGTTGATTTGTTACTCAAACACTTCCCACAATTAGGACAGGAAAATGGCTTCTCCGCTGTGTGATTTGTTTGATAGACAACAAGATATGATTTGCTAGTAAAACATTTTCCACATTCTGAACATGAAAACGGCTTCTCTCCTGTGTGAGTTTTCTGATGTTCAACTAGTAGTGATTTCCTAGTGAAACATTTGCCACATTCTGAACAAGAAAATGGCTTCTCTCCTGTGTGGATTCTCTCGTGTTTGACAAGATCTGTTTTCATAATGAAACATTTTCTACATTCTGAACAAGCAAATCTCTTTTCCCTAGTATGAATTCTATAATGATTTGCAAGAGCTGATGTGTGACCAAAAGATTTCCCACATTCTGAACATGAAAATGGCTTCTCCCCAGTATGAGTTCTCTGATGACTAACAAGATGGGATTTTTTACTAAAACATTTCCCACATTCTGAACATGACAACAGCTTCTCTCCTGTGTGATTTCTCTGACATTCCACAGGACTTGACTCTTGACTAAAATGTTTCCCACATTATGAATTGGACAATGTCCTTCTATTTATGGGGATTCTGTCTTGCACAGAAAGACCAGATTCCTTTTTAATATGGCTTCCACATTCTGAGCTTGCAAAAAGTTTATGTCCAGCTTTAGTGCTAATCTGTGGTTGATTATCTTCTACTCCACAATAGGGATGTAAAACGGGGTGTTCATCGGAAATTCTTATCCCCTTCTCATCTGAAAAACAAATATGGCATATGTTTTCTACAGCATTTATCAGTTTGTGCGATTTTGGAGCAGTTTACGCAGGCTGCACCGTTTTTGGTAATGGTAATTTTTAAGCATGGACTGGAGAAATTTGTGCAGCACGGAAAAAGTGTGTAAATGCAAAAATTATTGTGTAAATTATACATACTCCCCTTTATCTATAAAAGGCTCTCACCATTCTCTGACACTGATATGGGGGTCTCACCTTCACTAGTTGTTCCTGAATAACCTTCCTGCAATGATATCACATTATGTACCTGAGAAAAAAAATAAAGAGGAATAAGACATGGACTAGGATCTTCTCAAGTAGAGAAAGGCTTAAAAGGGTATTCTCTGCTTCCTTTGCTGTGTTTCCCACTGACATTACACATGTCCCCAAGGACAATCCAAGCCTTATAGAAGTGTGACCTCAGTGGGAGACAGAGTGGGAGTATACTTACCACTCCTGAGGATCCTGGTCACCCGAGTGACGTCACAGCCTGCCCATCGCTCTCAGAGCAGAAATTGCTGGTCGGGGACCTAGGTAATGAGCTGTCAACATAACAAGGAGACGAAGGGACCAAAAAGCAAAACTAAGCAATTTTGCTAATTCTAAACATTTGCAGAATTGCTGACTTCTGCATTCTCTATCACCTAAAAATTGTTTATAGTTAATAGAGAATTTTACTCATCGACCCAGGTGGCCAAAACTGAACTGGATATTCTAGATGAGACTGCGATAATGATTCATAAAGTAGAACGATCATATCCATAACTTGTCAGTCAATACATGACAATATTTTTAGTCTTTTTTAGCCTTAGGAGGATTAGTAGAAATATCAGCTTCATGTACCTGATGATCCAGTGGGATATCTTCCTCCTCCTCTTTACCATCCGGGGAATATAGAGGACGGGGACATCTCTCTGGTGGATTTCTACTACTGGATCCATCTATAGGAAATCATCACAGTGACGAAATACATTGTATTATATATGTTATATATGGAGATCCATAACCCTAGTGTTTCCTCTCCTCTTACCTGGTGATGTGAGGGGCTGCTGATCCTCCATCATGACATCCTTGTACAGATCCTTGTGTCCTTCTATATACTCCCACTCCTCCATGGAGAAATAGACAGAGACATCCTGACACCTTATAGGAACCTGACACAGACAATGATACAATTATCCTCCAGACCCCTCACCCCTTGGTGTTATTGTATAATGTCCCAGCATTCCCAGCAGCATTGCTCACCTCTCCAGTCAGCAGCTCAGTCATCCTGGAGGTAAGTTCTAGAATCTTCTGCTCATGTATCAGTGACTGAGGTGGGGGCTCGGTGATGGGGCTCTGGGTCCTGCTTCAGCCTCCTGACCTGACACCAGGGGGCGTCACACACTCACCAGACCCCTTCTTCACTACTGTGTAATCCTGTGTATGGTGACACTGATCACTACAGAGAGTCTAACAATCCTTCCCCTCCAGTCATTTACCTGCTTTATTACTAGAGATACAAGGGACGTCATGTGAGACTCTCACCTCTCCAGTTATCCAGTAGATTATCTCTAGGGTGAGGTCTAATATCCTTCCCGCCATCTGCTCTCTCTCCTTCTCCATCCTTGGTGGGGGATTTACAGGAATAACCACTGTCTTTCAAAGAAAACTTTAGCTGGCAAAAAAGGAGAAGTGTATACTAAATTCCATCTTACATACAGTATAATGTATATCTTATTGTTCATTATAAATGAATAACCAATGACGAGCCATCCATCATCAGGAGGACACTGACTAGCAATGATCTGCATGGCAGGATTGCATAGAGATTACTGAGAACACTGCTGCCTGTCTGTAATTTGCTAAATATTAGCTGGATAAGCTAGAAGTCTATGGGAACAATGTTTTTGTTGACAAATGAGACCGAAAAAGACAGTTTTGAAGAGAGGAAAACAATGTATTCCAACATAAAAAACCTCATTACATCTGTGCTACATGGTGGTTTATGGTTTGGGCCTAATTTGCTGCATCTGGACATGGAAAGCTCACCACCATTGATGTCACAATAAATTCTTAATGATACTTTCAAATTCCCAAGAAAAATTTGCAAGAGAATGTGGGGTGATGCAGCAAGACAACAACCCTAAACACTTCCCACCAAAGTATGGTTAAAGGGGTTATCCAGTGCTACAAAAACATGGCCACTTTCTTTTAGAGACAACACGACTATTGTCTCAAGTTCAGGTGCGGTTTGCAATTACACTCCATTCACTTCAATAGAAACTGAGCAGCAAAACCCCGCCCAAGCTGGAGACAAGAGTGGTGTTGTCTCTGGAAGAAAGTGGCCATGTTTTGTAGTGCTGGATAACCTCTTTAAAGAAGAGTAAAGTTGTGAAATGGCCAAGTCACAGTCCTGACCTTACTCGAAAAGAAATATAGTGAAAGGACCTGAAGTGAGCAGGTCATGGGAGGAAACCACCAACACAGCAGAGCTGAAGTGGTTTTGTATGGAGAAGTGAGGTAAAAAGACTCCAAGCTGATGTGCAGGACTGATCAACAATTACTAAAACCATTAAGCAAGGGGTTCACATACTTCTGCCACTTACAGATGTGCAATATTGGATCATTTATCTGAATAAATAAATGAGCCGGCCTAATGGTTAATGTTTTTTTTTTTTTTACTCATTTGATTGGGGAGATGTATGAAGCAGATCACTTCTTTTTTTAATTTTTTTATAAAGGCCTCTGAAAAGTGGAAGCTGGATTCCGACTGGTTGCTAGGGGCAACTACAAAAAGGTGTAGTTGTATTCACTGAAGACTATGACCGATATGACCGAAAGTGTATTTTTTTTTTTTTTTACATGTTATGCATTAGTGGTATTTTTTTTTTTTTTATTTCCAAAATGCAGCACGCTGCAGCCATGGTGTTTTTTTCACCTAGTTTGTGGCATTTTTGTCTCCCCATAATTTTTTCTTTAAAAAAACAAATCAGAAAAATACAGGTACAGTATAAATGTGTGTTTATGTTATTACTTTGCCTTCCCCAATATTCTTTCATAGAAAACCTTGAATCACATGACACAGCGAAAGTAAACATACATAAGGGAAAAAGACGCTTTTACTTTTTCAGGGATAAATAAAAAAAAAAAAAAATCCTTTAAAAAGTGTTTGGGACAGAAGCCTTGGGGCACAATCACTGAGGCTTATCCCTGTGTACATCGACTATAGTGTTCCCCAACCCAAAAATTTCCAGCGGTCGTAGGACTACAACCCCAGCATGCCTTTGGCTATCCAGGAATGCTGGGAGTTGTAGTTCTGGATCAGCTGGAGAATGCACAGAGATGGGTAATTGTATCCAGAACAATAGGTTCACAATGGTGACTGATTCATTCATTCATTCATTCATTCATTTATTCATCCCAGATAACAATACAGGATGAAGCTAGGGTAACTTTTAGAGGATTCACCTCTATGAAGGCTGAAGAAGCGTCTGGCTGTACGGCAGGTGTCTAGACTACTCCTGTGCACCTTCTTTTCTGTCTCCTGGGATGTTATAGATCTATGGGTTACATGCTGCGCTTCCTGCCTCCTCTCCCACCATACCCAGCATGCCTAGAGGCAAGGACCCAGTCTCCACCGACCGTCCCATACTCCCCCCTGTAACCTCCCAGCTCCATCTTTATCCTTCCTGTTATCCGTCTCCTCCCTCCCCTCATATAACCTCCTCCTGTCTGCAGCCCACAGTGTCAGGCTTTGTGCGCATTCTGCAGTTCACAATTACACCTGCCTCTAAAGCTAAATAAGTCTCACATTTTCAATCTTTATTTATTTTATTTTTTCAGTCTTTTTATACATCTGTTTTGATTTACTGAGAGTTTTTTTGGAATGTTGTATTTTATTTGAAGAAAAAAACAAACAAACATGGGACTTTTGCATTTTTCATGGTCGCCATAACTATAGTGGTAAAAACATACCCAGAACAAGTGTGTGGTGAATAGAGATGAGCGAACTCGAGTCCATAATATGAGCAGATAATGGGAATATTAGTACTGTTCATATGTGGCAGCAGCAGCAGCACCGAGCAGGGAGGGAGGGGGGAGGTAGATGCACTTCTCTCTCTCCCTGCTAGGTGCCCTCCAAACTTACTTTTAAATACATTTATGGATTACTTTGGGGAGCAAGGACACTATGGGGGACATTTATTAAGTCCGGCGTAAAAATAAATGTCCCCGCATCTCCGGCGCTACGGGGATTTATGTAGAGGCGGACTGCCTCTACATAAATCCCGTGCGCTCTGGTGCGCACAGCCGAAAACTACGCCAGCTGAGGACTGGAGTAGGTTTTCGGCGTATCTTTTGGCGGAACGGATGGTGAATCCCGCGCCCTCCTACCTTCCGCCCTCTTCACACCCCCTCCCCACCCCCCGGCGTACTCGGCGGAAAGTGCCGATTTGCTAATATTTTATTCGCAAATCGGCCATTTGCGAATAAAATAATGCGCAAATCGGCACTTTCGCCGAAAATCATCCGTACGCTGGATGATACATGTCCCCCTATCTCCCCAAAGTATTCCATAAATGTATTCAATCGAAAACATACTGTATATTACATTTACATACACATCCATTGTAATTCCAATGGAGTGGTACTCATTGACTTCTATATATAGTGCGCCCCTGCTGGCGATCCATTGTAATTACACCCCCGTTTGTGACGTCACGTTTTTTTAGAGAATCTGAAGTCTCCCTGATCTACTAAATTAAGGGAAATAGCCCTATATGTGCATTCCTTAATTAATGTACATTAGAAATTTGTCTAACTTTCCATAAGTAATAAAATATTAAAAATAGTTTTGGCCTGAGTGCCCTTTAAGTATTGTGCCTTCTTTGTGGCATACGCCACTGGCAGAGGTTACATAAATCTCCTCTATGTGAATAGCCACGAGAACCACCTAACAGACACAAGTTAAAACGAGGTTATGCAGGATAAGATGGCTCTTTCTACTAAAACAGCTCCACACATGTCTTCAGGTTGTGTGTGTGGTATTACAATTCAACTCCATTCTATAAATAAAATAATAATAAAATTATCAATAATAGAAAATAATAAAATGTAAGATAGAAAAATGAAAATACATAAAAAGCAAATAAAGAAAATAAAAGATTATAATACCAAAAGATATAAATATTCTATTGATTTACTATTATAAAAAAAGGAAGAAAACAAACAAAGAATGCCGAATTGCTGAAAATTTTGCTCTTCTTATATCCCAACAAACATGAAATAAAAGCAGGAAAAAAAAACACATGGACAGACAACACACA
>NW_027209658.1:0-14004 GCF_027789765.1 Dendropsophus ebraccatus | reverse complement strand
ATAAAGCACATAATATAATAAAAATAAACATATAATACATTGTAGCGTGTGTAATTGTCCAATCTATTAAATAAAACAATGCTGTTCCTGCATGGTGAATGGCGTAAACAAAAATATTAAAAACCGCCAATTGCTGATTTTTAAAAATTACATTTATACTAAAAAAATTTATAAAAAGAGTTCAATCAATAGAGATCTACACAAATATGGTACTAAAATAAACTAGAGATCATGGCGCAAAAAATGATGCCCATACAGCCCTGTAGGTGAAAAGCTTAGTGCTAGAACAGTCACAATGTGACCATTTTAAATATACCTATTTGCAAAGAAAGATGTCTTACTGGTGATAAAATAGTAAAACATTACAGGGAACCCCCAAAAATTAGCAGAATTGATTCCCCCCCCCCCCCCCCCCCAAATTTCACCCCATAAATGTTTTGGGGATTTCATATTCATTTTCAGGCAAAATTAAAGGTGGCATTACAAACTACAACCTGTTCCTGAAAAGAACAAGCCCTCACATGGCCCAGTAGATGGAGAAATAAGAGTTATGGCTCCTAAAGGTGAGGAGGAAAAATGAAAACGCTAAATTGAACATTTTTACGGTCATTTTAGGCTCCGTCCTTAAGGGGAGTTAACATTACCCCTTTAGTTCAACCAAGGGATTGTTTTAATACCCCTCCACTTCTCCATGTTGAGCTATGCCGCTCTAGTTGGCCAGTGAAAGCCCTCTGGTCCCCATACAGACAGCAAGGATTGCTGCAGCGTCCTTTAAGTGTCAGGGGATCTCACCTCAGCACTAGTGATGAGCGAACACGTTCATATGTGCGTACAAACATGATGTTGGTGTTCGCCCAATCTCGAACAATTTATTAGATGATTGGAATGGTTATAACGATCATTTTCGAATGTATTCGAATGTATGCCACTGCATACGTTTCGGCCTAGAGTTACACACATGCATACAGATTATCAGGTGCAAAACGTAAATTATGCAATCTGTACGCAAATGAGTGTAAATGAATTGTGTACGCAAGTGTGTACGCAACTGTGTAATTTACGCTTTGCACCTGATCATCTGTACGCATGTGCATAGCATGACACGTACACTTCTACTGTATTTTCTTACTGTATTTGTTCATGAATGTTCGGCTAACATGAACCGATCACGATCATTTTTTTATGTTTGTGTTCGGAATCCGAACACAAACTCACTACTCAGCGCTGCTGGATCATCCCCATGGTATCATCATTATACTGTTTTGCAGGCCATAAGGTTAAATAATGAAACACATGGGGGGGGAGATTTATGAAAGTGTGTAAATATACACCTGGTGTAAACTGCCCACAGCGACCAATCCACAGCTTCTCTTTTATTCTACCAGAGCTAAAGCTGAGCTGTGATTGGTTGCTGTGGGCACCAGTTTAACACCCATCATGAATCTCCCATGTGTCTTAACTGACCGTTTCACTTTCCTTGTTTTATGTAAAAAGTGATTTTGGTAATTTTACACATCCTGCTCTATAACCTGTAGCCCTTAATTAATTGTTATAATTTATAGAAACCACTCTTCTTCATGATGTTAAAGACAAGGAGTACAAACCTCATGATATCCCACAGAGGCAGTCTGTCCAACCTTCAGAAAACTGCGCCCGAAGGGCTAAACGTATGCGAGCAGAGGTAGGTGGCTCTCTTCCTGCAGTTTACTTTAAATGCTTTAGTAATTACCACATGTATACTAAGACCTTGTTTTCCTTCGTCTAGGCTGTTAAGATTAAAGTTGAACCAGAGGAATCACCAGAATTAAGAACTCGAACTTTACGTAGAAGGATGGGATCTGCACCCTCCATATGTGAAAATGGTGGGTAATAATTCTGTGGTGGACTCTTTACAGAAGTTTTTTTTTCTCATCCTTCACACACACTTAACGGGGTGTTTCACCTAAATATAATTTTTGTTATGTTGCTGGCCATGGTAAGACTAACAATTCCTTCCATACTTGTTATCAGTCTCCTTCCCCCAGTTCTGAGCTGTTGCTTTCTGCTCAAGACACAAAAATCTTTGTAGCTTTTTTGTAATGCTGGGGGAGTTAATCTGAGGTCAAGTTGCTAATGAACTCGCTGTGATTAATCCTCCCAGCATTACAAAGTTGCTACAATGTTGCAGATAAAGCCTGCCTGGGACTTGTTTACTTCAGATGTCTCAGAAGGGGTGAGGGAGATTGAGAGGCTTATACACAGATTTTTTTTCTTATCTTTTTTTTTTTTTGCATAAAACTGATGAATAAAAAAACTGATTGCAAAATACAGTGTGAGCCTAGCTTTACATCAACGTTTCACTGTCATTTGAATACGTCAATGAGCTCCAAAAAAATCTGTGAAAGAATCTTCAAATATATATCTATAGAAAGACATCAAGATCATCACGAGTGAGGGGCCGTTTCCTTTACCTCTACTACTAGGTAGTGACCCCTCGCTGTATTGAGGGTCATAGCTTTTGATGTAGACAAAGGCCCCTAGAAACCAGGGGACCATATAGCCAGGAACTTATGCTTGTGTCTCCCAATGTGAGAGCTCCTCCATCCTGTATATCTGGTCAACCCTCAACCTCAACTCCTCCAATGTAGGTAATTCCGTAGATATTCAGTAGATGGGGACGTCACCTTGCTGCTGAAATAAGGTAGCCAAAAAGGAGTGTCTGAAATTGCCTAAATCGTTCCAAAAGAGCTTTAAAAACCTGCATGGTTTTGTTAAGTGATACAGCTGTATTTTTTATTTATATTTTATATTTTAATTCTGTAGATGAAGTCAAGTAATGGTCAAACGAGAACCAGTAGAAGCTCCGATAGAGAAGCCAAAATCAAACCGAGGAAAAAAAACCCCAGTAAGCATGAAATTGTTCTTGTTGTTGTTGGTTTTTTTTTTTTTACCCTGGGTCAGATTATGTATGAAGTTATCTTTAACATGATACATTAACTAAGAACCCATTAAAGGGGTTTCTGAACAAATTGAACTCAAGAGATGTCCACAGGAAAGTGATCGGTGGGGTGCTGACACCCAGCACCTGCATTGATCAACTGTTTTGCACCCGCACTACAAGGCAGTTTGCATCCGTTCACTGTGTAGCACTGGCGACCTTCAAATTAACAGGAGCTGAGCTGCAGTTCAAAGCCACCAGCGCTACACAGTGAATGGAGACAAACTGCTTCTGAGACTAAGGGTCCTATTCCACGGGGCTAATGGGGGCCCGATCAATAATGTAAACGAGCGCCGACCTGCCAGATCAGCGCTCGTCTACTGGGCCTATTCCATGACCCGATTGCTTAGCGAGGGCTTCAGGGACATCGTTACCGATGTCCTTGCAGCCCTTGTTTTACGCCCCATACTTACCTAAACATGTTGCAGGGCTTCTCCTGCGGCCCTTCTTCCTCCCAGTCACGCCTGTAGCAGCAGCTTCAGAGTGCTCTGTCTGAGCTGACAGACCGCTTAGCCAATCACTGGCTGAGGCGGTCCTAAGACAGGCCGCTCCGAAGCTGCTGCTGAGCACGGGACCAGGAGGAAGAAGGAGCCCTGGAGAAGCCATGCAACATGCTAGGTAAAGTATGGTGCTTTTGAAATCATCGGGCACCGACCGTGCATCGCTGTTCCACGGAGCGATGCGCTGTTGGTGCCCGATGATTTTAGGTTTAAACCTAAGTAAACGATCAGCCAATGACACAATCATCGGCTGATCGTTCTCTCTATTCCACGAAGCGATAATCGTCCAAATCGGGCCGATAGGCCCCTAACTTCACTGTTCAGGCACCAAACAGCTGATCAGTGCAGGTTCCATGTGTGGGCACCCCACCAATAATTGACTGATAAGCTATTTTGTGGATAGCTGATCAGACTATTTTGACCAAAAAATCCTTTAACTGGATAAAATGGGGAGGAGCTTAATCTGGACCTGTTTACTTTTTTTAAAGGTGGATTTATATGTTTGCTTTCTCTGTGGGAGTGGAAGTGATGAAGACCGCCTCCTTTTGTGCGATGGTTGTGATGACAGTTACCATACCTTCTGTCTCATTCCACCTCTGCATGATGTGCCCAAAGGAGACTGGAGATGCCCCAAGTGTCTGGCGCAGGTATCGCCTCAACATTTCTAGACTGAAAGCAGAAAAACGTATTTCCTTTTTTTTTCTCCTAACTTCTGAGACTCCTTCTATTTGATGAAGTCGCTTAATACAGTTTACGGCATAGAAGAGAAAAAAAATCTAATAATTGCTTTTCTTATCTGGGTGACCGCCATTATACTGACTACTATACAAGATGCTGGAAAACTGGGTGACCTCCATTATATTGACTAGTATACAAAATGCTGGGAATGCTGGGTGACGGTTCAACCAGGTAGTCACGCACTGCAATACTTATGAGCACCCTCCACACTCCCGAACTCCACCAGTCCGGTAAAGCAATCCAATATACACAATAAATGTGAAGGGAAGTGATTTTCTCACCAAACAGCCGAAATCTTCGGGTAATGAAATCCACTGTACTCCAATGCTATGGATCACTTATACTCACAGAGTTGACTTGAGTTCAAAATTCTTTTTTATTTTCTTGTATAGATAGATGCAGCATACAAAACATAACATGCTCACAGCTGATGTGCCTCTCCCATCCGGACACCCAAGCACGTCCTCCTCGCGGATGTTTCGGAGGATACAGACTCCTCCTTCCTCATGCGCATGAGGAAGGAGGAGTCTGTATCCTCCGAAACGTCCAATATTGTGTATATTGGAAAGCTGGGTGACCGCCATTATACTGACTACTATACAAGATGCTGGAAAGCTGGGTGACCGCCATTATATTGACTAGTATACAAGATGCTGGGAAAGCTGGGTGACCGCCGTTATACTGACTACTATACAAGATGCAAGGAAAGCTGGGTGACCACCATTATACTGACTACTATACAAGATGCTGGGTGACCTCCATTATACTGACTACTATACAAGATGCTGGGTGACCTCCATTATACTGACTACTATACAAGATGCTGGGTGACCTCCATTATACTGACTGCTATACAGGATGCTGGGAAAGCTGGGTGACCTCCATTATACTGACTACTATATAAAATGCTGGAAAGCTGGGTGACCTCCAATATACTGACTACTATACAAGATGCTGGAAAGCTGGGTGACCGCCATTTTACTGACTACTATACAAGATGCTGGAAAGCTGGGTGACCGCCATTATACTCACTATACATGATTCTGGGTGACCTCCAGCTGGCAGTGACTTCTTTCTCTACAGCCCCCTTATCCTCAGGCCCTGCACGGCTAATCCTCCACCCGCTGGCGCGCAAATGGGGGCGGGGCTTATCAGGACATCTCGATTGATGTGCCGATACAGTATGGGAGGGGAGAGGAAAGTAGTTGGTGGGGGCTGCCTTAGGTGATGCTCCTGACAACTGGGACAAAGATGAAGGTGGAACTGAGAGATGGTGAAGCGGGGGGGGGGGGGGGGGGTAAATTAGAGGTGAGACACGGCGCTGGCCAGCTCCCACCTTCCCCCAGCAGCAGCAGCAGCTCACCCATGTTCTGTGTGTGGGACAGGGCTTGAAGATGCTGCTAGGGAAGAAAGGAGAGATGGCACAGCTGACAGGGAGCACGGTACCAAGACCCCCGGACCCCACACAGCTCAGGAGAGCACCCGCTCAGTAATTGATTTCCCCAGACCCCCCTCCGATGCCAAATACATGTCCCCCCTCCCCCTTCTGCCCCTGTGTACCCCTCAGACCTACAGCGCCGGGCCGGCTCTCACCTTCCCTAAGGCCGCAGCTGCTGTGTGTGGGACGGGGCATGAAGAGCTGTTGCGGAGGGAAAGTGAAAGCTGGCTCGGCGCTGCAGGTCTGAGGGGTACACAGGGGGTGAAGTTGGAAATGTATTTGGCATCAAAGGGGGGTCTCCCTGGGCGCTCTATGGTCCTTCCTACCCCTCATGCCGGCAATCTGTCCCCCCACTGCCCGGCCGCAGGACTCCTAAAGTGAAGGTCTGCGTTGTCCCTGCTCCCTCCGGTACCTGTACGGTGCTCTCTCTCTCTCTCTCTTTCTGTAACTTACAGAGGAATGAGATATGCAGCAGCTGCTGTGGTGTCCGGTCCGCACGCTGAGGGGACCGGCGTGAGCTGATGGAGGAAGAGATGTCACCCATCATCATCAGTTGTCACCGGGATAATGATGGGTGACTTCTCTTCCTCCATCAGCCTAGGCCGGACCCCTTAGCGTGCGGACCGCACACCACAGCAGCTGCTGCATATCTCATTCCTCTGTAAGTTACAGAAAGAGAGAGAGAGAGCGCACCGTACAGGTACCGGAGGGAGCAGGGACTATGGGGGCGCCGCATCACCACTATGGCACTGCTGTAACGGGGTGCAGGAGACACAGGCAGACCTTCACTTTGAATTCTGCGGCCTGGCAGCGGGGGGGGGACAGATGGCACCCGTGCCGTGACGAAACAGGATCTGCAAGGACTACAGGACATCCGGCTGTAGTAAGTGCAGAGAAAAAAGCCCTATATGTGCAGAACCCGTAATTAGTGTATATTGGGCACTTGTATAACTTTTGTGGGGCAATACAATACTTTAATTTAGTTTTTGCCCAGAATACCCCTTTAAGCCAAAATGACACAATAAATCAGTTATAAATCATTTGTATTTATTACACATACAAATATGCATACACTTTCTGACCGACATTTGCACATTAAAGCACAAACAAAATGTTCTATGGAAAAAACTGAAAAAATGTGTGAAGTCTCCACAACCACATGTCTACCTTCACAGTGTCTGTGTGTGGGTAAAAAAAAAATAAAAAGGAATGCACCAACCAGTTTTTGCATGTAATATAACTTCATTAAAGCAATGTATTAGCGAGTGCCCTTTAAGTGCATAATTTCTTTGAGTGCTTTAATTCTAGTCTTTCTAGTACTAATCTCTCAGATGGATATCCCTCTTAAGAAGGATTTCATAGTTTCCCTTATGGTAGACTTGGATGCAGTTCACAAATTAAACTTAAATCCCTATATCTGAGAAGAAATATATTCTTTACCATCTGTAATAGAAATCCAATATGGATTAAAGGCATATTGTCACCTCCCCTTAATCTACTTGCAGATCTCCACACCATGTCAAGCTTGAGATGCTGCACATATTATTTATACCTGTATAACACTTGTGTGCCGCCTTTCTGCTCTAAAATGGCTTCATTTCATCGGTGGACAGTGTCACCTAGACGGGGCTTCACAGCAATTGGGTCCCCTCTCCTATATGGACAGGGTCACCTAGGTGAGGTTTTATAGCAGCTGGGCCCCCTTATATGGACAGTGTCACCTAGGTGGGGCTTCATAGCAGCTGGGCCCCCTTATATGGACAGTGTCACCTAGGTGGGGCTTCATAGCAGCTGGGCCCCCTTATATGGACAGTGTCACCTAGGTGGGGCTTCATGGCAGTTGGCCTCCTCTCCTATACGTACAGTGTCACCTAGTTGGGGCTCATCAACACTAGAGTAAGGGTGCTGTAATGGCCGCACAATGTTTGTATGTTCCTATAGGGCCATGGATGCTGACTCGAGATGAGTGAATTTACAGTAGAAAAGAAGAGAAGCATTTTGTTCCTATCTGCATTCTGCTCATCAGGCTGTGGGCTTTGAAGTTTGCTCCACTCCGTGCTGCTCCTCCTTGTGGTGCTGGGAAAAGATTCATCATCCTTCTCCAGTTTACCAGGACTGGATCCATCTTTTCCAGCAGTGTGGAGCGGAGCAGACATCAAAGCCACAGCCTGATGAGCAGAATACTGATAGAAATGGAGCAGTTTTCCTCGTTTCTACTGTAAATTCGCTCATCGCTAATACTGACCAATATTCTGCTTTATTATGCTTCTCTGCTAAGGCTTTTGGGAAAAATCACCTTTTGTTAATGTGCTAGTTATGGAATTCAGTGCACTTTACCCCTCTGTACACTCATTTGCCTGCCCGCTGCCTCTTCATGAATATTCAAGCGGCTCTAGCGTGACCAAACTCGTGACATAATCACTGGAGAGCACCAAATCGATATCTGTGAAGGGTTGGTGGGCATGTCCTGCATTGAGGTTAAAGTACCACCCTCAGTGTGCTGAGCAACCCATCGGAGGCACATATAGTAAGAGTAGACTAAGGCCCCATTGACACTATGTAATCAGCGCCAAGATTCAGGGTGTACTCGGCGCCGAATCCTGCCTTCTATCGGTTACAATGGGAGGGAGTGCGAGCCTTTGCTCTCCGCTCAAAGAATTGACATGTCAGTTCTTTAAGCAGAGTGGCGCACCCCCTCCCATTGTAACTGATAGAAGGCAGGATTCAGCGCAGAGGAGTTCCGCCCAGAATCTCAGCGCCAATTCCGTAGTGTGAATTGGGCCTCAAAGGTACGAATTATCTGTCAAATCAGAAAGACACCCTTCCTTCTAATAGCTGTTGGCTACGATAGGGTATGTATGGCCGACGGCTGATTGCAGCAAAAGGGCTGCACAAACTATCTAGCGATTGTTAACACTGTCAATACATACACTCTGCAGGATACAAGTACAAGTCAAAACCAAGTCTTTACTCCTACAAATTGACCATTATGTATATCTATATATACATTTCTATCCAGCAATGACTTTTATGCTTCATTGTTATAGTTGTTAAACCAAGAGAATATTTTATATTCAGTTTTACATTTGACTCGTTTTGATTGATTTTTTTTTTTCTCTCTCTCTCCAATCAGGAATGCAGTAAGCCACAAGAAGCATTTGGTTTTGAGCAAGCGGCTAGAGATTATACCCTGCGCATGTTTGGAGAAATGGCTGATAATTTCAAGTCTGACTATTTTAATATGCCTGTGCATGTAAGTATCTGCAATGTGATACGGCGTCCTCTTATTTATAAGAGCAATAGTAGAGCCCTTTCCTTACATCACCAGATGGTACCTACAGAGCTGGTGGAGAAGGAGTTTTGGCGTCTTGTAAGCACTATAGAGGAAGATGTAACTGTGGAGTATGGAGCCGATATTGCTTCCAAAGAATTCGGCAGTGGATTTCCTGTGCGAGATGGGAGGTTCCGCGTAAAGCATGAAGATGAGGTATATAATCTTCTTACTCTTTGTAATGCAGGGAATGTCACTATTGCTAATGTATATTATATCTTAGGAATACCTGGACTGCGGCTGGAATCTGAACAATATGCCTGTAATGAATGCGTCCGTTCTGGCACACGTAACTGCGGATATCTGTGGGATGAAGTTGCCCTGGCTCTACGTGGGCATGTGCTTCTCCTCCTTTTGTGGCATATTGAGGATCATTGGAGTTATTCAATAAATTACTTACACTGGTAAGAGGTTACCTGAAAACATCTGAATAATATACAAGCTGACTGCTATGATCTTAGTTTTACTTTCCTGTTTTTTTCAGGGGTGAGCCCAAGACTTGGTATGGCGCCCCAGGTTATGCAGCGGAACAGCTGGAAGAGGTGATGAAGAAGTTGGCTCCAGAGTTATTTATTTCTCAACCCGATCTTCTCCATCAGTTGGTTACCATAATGAATCCGAACACACTGATGGCTCATGGTGTGCCGGTATGTAGTTTGAGTTTTTTTTTTTTTTTTTTTTTTATCAGAAATTTATTAAAACAAACAAAGATGAAATAAAGCAGAGAAGTGTCCATTCCATATAGGCTTACATATTGTATCTTCGAACTAGTTAACAGCATGTCACACACAGCAGATATTATGTAAAGCAAGTGAGAACATTTTCTATTACTTTTTTTTTTTTTTTTTTAAACATTCAATTTTAAACATTCAATTCAGAATGTGTTTATTTGTTTTGTGTTGATTTCTTTAATGTAATGTTTTATTACATGCTTTCTTGTTTCATTCTTTAGATATATCGAACCAATCAGTGTGCTGGAGAATTTGTCATCACGTTTCCACGTGCATATCATAGTGGGTTCAACCAGGGCTTCAACTTTGCAGAGGCTGTTAATTTTTGCACAGTCGACTGGGTAAGGGCTAGTATTTAATTACTATGTGAAATGTACTTGTATATGTTTACAATTGAACACCGTCTTAAAGGGGTAATCCAGAAATTAGAAAAACTGCAAAACCGCCCACAACCTGAGGACAAGTTTGGTACTGTTTGTAAAACAAAGCAGTTATGTCTTTCAAATTCTAGAAATGCCCTTTAAATGGTCATTCATTCACTAAATATGATTTCTTACCCCTGAATAGTGTCTCTAAAGTCTTGTCTACTGGAAGTCTTTGCAGTGTGCTATCCACTGCTTGTTAAAGGAGAACTCTGTTCAAATCTAAAAACCCTGGGAGGGCAGGGGGAGGGGGTAACATACTAAAGAAGTCATACTTCGTGCCCCGCAGTGCTGTGCCACTGCTCATGGACTTCCACCAGCTTCCTGCAGCTTCCGGTTTGGGGATGACACGCCCTGGCTCAGAAATGTCCACTTAACCAGACTGGAATGGGACACCTCTGCTGCCAATGAGTGAGTAGTTCCCGCCCGGACATAATGATGCAGGAAGCCGAGAGAAACTGAAGACCGGAGGCAGACAGAGCTGGTGATGCTGCACTGCGGGGGCACTGAGACAGGTTAGAATAGCTTCATTATGTGCTCCCTACCTTCTGGCCACTCAGGATTTTTACATTTGGCCATTCTGTCCTTTAAGCTAAATCAGGACAGAATACAGGAAGTGGGGCCGGGGCTTAGCTTTATATGTGGGAGGAGAGAGCCTGGGAGAGTCGTGATGCTTCACACTGTCCACAATGCTTCATTGTCAGGTTAGTGCCTAATGTAACACGCTCCTTCCATGCTGTGCTGAAGCAGTTTTTTTTTTTCTGCTCACACCGCACCTTGCAGAGCCATAGCATCAGTAACACCACCTCCCTCCACACGCCTTTATATTAGTATACTATTAAACTCCACCCTGTCCACAAGCACTGTCACGGCATAGCAGAGAGGATTATGTGCTGTGACTAGCCAGAGATGTAAAGCAATCACTTTGCTTACTCCTGAAAACGAGAAATAATTGCAACATAGAGGGGGCACTCAGCAGTGTGCACTAAATTCGCCTTGTCACAGCCATGCACGTTTTTAAAAACATGAAATTTTAGGTACACAATGCTGAAAGTGTGTGTGCTCTCACCTCAGCTGCCTCTTGGACGCCAATGTGTGGAACATTATCGAGCCTTGAACAGGTACTGTGTGTTTTCTCATGATGAGATGATCTGCAAGATGGCCCTTAAAGCAGAAGAATTGGATGTTGTTCTGGCTTCCTCTGTACAGAAAGATCTAGTTGTCATGATTGAGGAGAGAAAAGCGCTCAGAGAGGCTGTCCGCAAGATGGTGAGTGTTCTGCTAAACTTCAAAACCTTCATAACTTAATCACAAGTCTTTGTAGTGTGTTTTTTTTTTTTTTTGTTAAAAGCAGGCTTTATTCAGTTTTTAATTCCTTAATAATAAAGTTGAATCAAAATAGGCCTCCTATAGTTATAAGTAGCACACTGGTATATAGAGAGATTAGCTCCAAGGCTAATTTACTGCCATTTGCACAAAATTGTGCCAAAACCAATAATTATTGCTTATTAAACGCATGTGCCAATGTGAACAAGCCTAAAAGAGGCAGTGATCAGCTGATAGTTTTGTGCAGCCATGTGAATTATCGCTATCGGCCGTACATATCCCTGTCTCTTAATGGAATGTGCGGCTAATGATAATGCATTGAAAAGACTGCATTAATACTCGACTTATGTGGAAACGAGCGCTGGTCTCGTCTCCTGCCTCACATTGGGCTGCACCCTGCAATGGGTGCCACAGAACAGGGTAATCTAGTAAATTTAAAGGGGTTTTCTGGCGTTGCATAACTTTTAATATATTGCTGCTATAATCCCCTATCACACAGGGGATAATTGGCTCCGTGTAATAGACACAACGATAATCGGCTGATAGTGTATGTAGGTTTGGACCTAAATTATCGTCCGATGACCGCAAATTGATGTGCTGCCGACGGCTAACGATTGAAATAAACTGTTAATACATTAATGCTCCCACTGTTGTTCTGCCCTCTGCTCACTTCCCGGCGCCGCGGCAGTAGCTTGAAAGTGCTCAGACAGTTGTTGGCCACGGCGGTCCCAGCCAGTGTTTGACTGAGTGGCCTGTGAGTTCAAAGACCGCCTTTGAAGCTACTGCCGCAGCAGCGGGAAGTAAGCAGAGGGCAGAAGAACAGTGGGAGCGTAGAGAGGTAATGTATTACTCGTCTAGGGCAAAGGCTGCATGTCTGTGCAGCTCTTGCTAAATCACTGGCTGCAGCGCTGTCCTGTCTTAGAGTTATTGGCTGAGCAGGCTGTTACTCCCGAGACAAGTTTGTGTCCTTAACAGGACACTAGGGGAGCGCTGATAAGTCGAAGCTCTTTTGTTTTGTATATACCAGCAGCAATGTATGAAAAGCAACTCCTTTAAGATTGTGTTTTACGATTGCACATTCTTTATCCCCCCCCCCCTTATTACTGTGACATATTAAAATACAAAAACATTTTTTCTCATCCGTGAACTATTATGGGGTCCCTGCCTGCCATATAAAGAGCTTCATAACCTAAATCTATGGAAGCTGTCTTAACAAACAATGAGGACAGGAGAGAGAGAAGCCATCTCTGTACTAAAACAAGTACCTGATTGTAGTCACGTGAATACTGCTCTTGCTATGTTGTCAGTAGACAAAAAGAGAGAGAAAGAGGCTATACTAACCAGAAGTAATACACACTCAATGTGTTAAACAAGCTCGTGTGATGTTACCAGTATGCACGGCAATATCATACTACCTCTGGTGAACGCATGTTGGCATGGCTTTGGATGCATACGTTCACCTGCTTGTGGGCGTGGTTTTTTGTACACACTGGATTACTACTATGCGACCAAAGTTGAATGAACATCTTTAAATTTGTTTATTTTCTCCAGGGAGTTGTGGAGTCTGAAAAGATCAATCTTGAACTACTAGCAGATGATGAACGGCAATGTGCAAAGTGTAAAACCACCTGCTTCACATCTGCCGTGTACTGTCCCTGCAGTCGGGGGAGCTCTTGTGTGTCTGCACCATGTTGATGCTCTGTGCTCCTGCCCTTCCTACAAGTATAAGCTGGGGTAAGACCTGTAAACCCGACCTCTCTACATGTCAACCATTACTTGGCAGTATTTCATACATTATACATTATAGCTGTATTGATGTCCTCTGGTGTAGACTTTAGGAATATTGATTTTGTGGCTTGGCTAGCTGTCTGCCATGATTACTATGTTTACAGTGCCCGAATGTAAAGCAGTCAAGAGAAATAAGCTATCTCATTTGTTAGCATTGATTTATTCTAGTTTGTTCAGTGTATTGTGAAGGTGTATTACTGTTGTGGGGTGAAAGTGCATTATAATGAGTTTTGTTTCTTTTGCTGGTTTGTAGTGATAAGATTTTTACAATCTGATTCTTTCTTCTTCTTACAGGTATCGCTACACCCTGGATGATTTGTACCCTATGATGAATGCTGTGAAATTGCGTGCAGAATCCTATGATAACTGGGCGTCTGAGGTTATTGATGCTCTGAAAAAGTCAGGCAATAAAAAAGGTGCATTTATGCTATGTGTTTTTTTGGTTGTTTTTTTTAAAGTTTTTCACATTCTTGCACATATTTCTTAAACTGTCAAAAGATTTGTAGGTAAAGAGGTAAGAGGATACCCCGCCCCCCCAACACACACACAAACAAAAACACCCTTTAAAGTTAGCTTAAAGGGCAACTCCAGCGTAAATTTTTCTTGAAAGCACAGACTAGGGTCCCTGGGCGATATTGGCCTAAATCAATATCGCGGTTCTCGCGGTTGTAGCTGCGGTAACGATAATTGAACGATAATTATGACACGCCCCTTTTTTGCAAACCACACCCACTGCTATGCCAAACGAGCAAT
>NW_027209657.1:12500-13972 GCF_027789765.1 Dendropsophus ebraccatus | reverse complement strand
GGGAATTGTTTATATGATTTCCAGGGTGGGGATCCCAGGAAATTTGACTGACAAAGGTACCCCATTTGGTCAAAGAGTGATGAAAGAGCTAGCAAACTGTTAAAAACTCACACCTACGTACCTCTGTATACACCCACAGACAGACGGGTTAGGGAGAGGTTTAATAAAACCCTGCAACATATGTTAAAAAAAAGTGGTGGAAAGTAGGATGGTCGTGATTGGGTATCACGTACTACTATACCTGAGGATTTTCTAATTAGGCAAGTACCCCAAGCGTCCACAGGGTTCTATCCCTTCGAATTGGTCTATGGTGTACCCTAGGGTTTGTTATCGGATATAGGAAAGAGACATGGGAAGTGAGTCCCACCCCATTACTAAGAGTGTATAGAGCATGTAGCACAAATGCAGGACCGTATAGCCACTGTAATGCCCCTAGTAAGGGAACACCTCCAGAGGGCAGCAAGAGGGCCCAAGCAGAATTTACAATCGATTTCTGCAAGAGCAGGACATTATCCCAGGTGACCGGGTACTCATACTGTTCCCACGGTAGAAAGCAAATTCTTAGCCAAAGTGGCAGCAGGTCCCTATGAAATTGTGAGAGAAGTCAGTGAGGTCAACTACAAGGTACACCAACCAGGTAGAAAGGAAGCCTTCCAAGTTTATCACATAAACTTGTCAAGCCCTGGAAAGACAGGGAATCCTTGGTGCGACAAAGCCTGTTGGTCATCTGTCACACCAATCCTCCGGGTCAGGATTGGTGACACCTATCAGTATCCCAGAAGCAGGAAGCTAAGGGAGTTCCTGCAGAAAATAAAGACAAGTTTTTTGACCTACCAGGGCGTACGCATCTCATTAGTCATCATATTGAAACTGAGCTAGAAGCAGAGTAAACCTGAAGCCCTATAGGATACCAGAAGCCGGAGGGAGGCGGTATCATCTGAGGTAAAACGTCATAGCTTGACCTAGGAGTCATTGAGGTTGTCCCAGAGCGAGTGGACCCAGCCCGATTGTGTTATCCCAAAGCCCCAATGGAAACTTGGAGGTTCTGTAATGACTTTAGAAAGGTAAATGAGATCTCCAAGTTCGATGCCTACCCCATGCCCAGGGTAGATGAGTGATAGAAAGGATGGGTAATGCCAGGTACATAACTACCCTCGATCTCACTAAGGGCTACTGGCAGATCCACTCACTCCTAAGGCTAGAGAGAAGACTGCATTCTCCACCCCTGATGGGCTCTTCCAATACGTAGTGATGCCATTCGGGTACATGGAGCCCCTGCCACTTTTTCAGAGGTTGATGACTTGATTCGCCGACCACATCGTGATTACTCTGCTGCCTAACCTCGATGAGTGGTCATTTTTAGTCCGGATTGGGAAGTCACCTTGTAAGGTCCAGGCGGTGTTAGATGCCATAAGTGCTGCGGGGTTAACCATCAATGCAGAGAAGTGTGCATTAGCCTTAGAGGAGGCCAA
>NW_027209657.1:0-7500 GCF_027789765.1 Dendropsophus ebraccatus | reverse complement strand
CAGTATAAGGGTCACATTTACACACAGACAAGATTATCTGACAGAGATTATCTGCCAAAGAAGCCAAAAGCCAGAAAAGACTATAAACAGAGATCAGGTCATAAAGGAATGCCTGAGAATTTCTCCTCTCTTCTAATTCATTCCTGGCTTTGGCTTAAAATCTTTGGCAGATAATCTGTCAGATAATCTTTCTGTGTAAATGGACCATTAGTTGGCTCCTGCATGCCCAGAGCACAGGCTTATTATTAGCCAAGAGAGGCCGAAGTACAATGTAGGGTCCATCCCGAACATGAGGCCATCTTGTCATGATTGAATGGTTTTAACACTATTTGTAAATGGTTGCCAAGGGCCTCATTATTTTTTATGGAGATTATGGAGATTTTTTTTTAGCAGTTGGGGGGGATACTTTTGGCAATTTTCATGTCCGTATTGGGTCTGTGTCTTGCCATTAGCTGTAAGCTGTTGCATTTTTTGTGTGTCTGCAATTTTAGCCATAGCAATGTGCTACTGTCTAGTGTGAATGGTGTTTTAGGAACTGACTAAATTTGTCTTTTTGATGATGTTGGTGGTGATCACAGAAAATCTCCGCCGAACCCTCTGTTCAGGGGACAGACAGTGGCGGATTATAATGTGGGCGGTCTGGGCGGCCGCCCGAGGCTCCGGGGGGGCCCATGCCACGCTGCTCACATTATAATCCGCCACTGACTCTCTTGTACTGTCCCCCTGCTGATGCGCGGCTGCCCCGGCAGCAGCGCATCAGCCAGGGACAGACCAGGAGAGCGTGAGGCTCGACGGGGGGGGAACGGATGGCAGGTGAGTTGTGTTTTTTATTTTTTGTGTTATCTGCTGACTGCTGCGTACAGAGGGGTAGAAGAGGGGGGGACATCTATAAGGGGGGAGGTTAAGAGGGGGACCATCTATAAAAAGAGAGGGAAAGAGGGTGACCATCTATAAGGGGGGGAGAAGGGGGACCATCTATCAGGGGGGAAGAGGGGGACCATCTATAAGGGGGGGGGGGGAGAGGGGGACCATCTATAAGGGGGGAAGAGGGGGACCATCTATAAGGGGAGGGGAAGAGGGGGACCATCTATAAGGGGGGAAGAGGGGAACCATCTATAAGGGGGAGGAAAAGGGTGACCATCTATAAGGAGGGGAAGAGGGAAGAGAGGGACCATCTATAAGGGGGGAAGAGGGGGACCATCTCCTATATAGGATTAGCACCCTCCTCTTCTGACATCCTCTGTGCTGCTGTGACCTCCCTATAGATCAGCACCCTCCTTTCCTGACATCCTCGTGCTGCTGGGACCTCTCCTATAGGATTAGCACCCTCCTCTCCTACATCCTCTGTGCTGCTGGAAACTGCAACCTCCCCTATAAGATCAGCACCCTCCTCTCCTTACATCCTCTGTGCTGGTGGGACCTCTCCTATAAGATCAGCACCCTCCTCTCCTGACATCCTCTGTGCTGCTGGGACCTCTCCTATAAGATCAGCACCCTCCTCTCCTGACATCCTCTGTGCTGCTCGGACCTCTCCTATAGATCAAGCACCCCTCCTCTCCTGACATCCTCTGTGCTGCTGTGACCTCCCTATAAGATCAGCACCCTCCTCTCCTGACATCCCTGTGCTACTGTGAGCTCCCCTATAAGATCAGCCCCTCCTCTCCTGATCCTTTGTGCAGCAAAGCGACCAAACATTATGTTTATTGGGGCTAGCAGGGAGGGGAGGCAGGCAAGTGTTTATTGGGGACAGCATGATGGGGGGGTAGTGGTTATAATGTGGCGGATTTGACCGGGGCGGGGGGCCAGGTTGGGTAGGCAGCCGCCACGTGGGACAGATAATCTGCAGCGAGAGCACTCTCACTTCTGCTTACCTGTCTCCTCCCCATAGAGAACTCAGAAACGTTCGGCTGTGCCAAACATTCCTGTGCATGGGGAGGACAGGCCACACACTGACAGCTGAACGATGGTTCAGCTGTCAGTTATTGGAGGTGTATGGGGACCTTAGGAGTCTAGCATGATTGACAGCTTTTTTCCTATTGCTGTGCATTCTGCACCCTCACAGCCTACTGCAATGAAAAAAACTGGGGCATCATGAATATTTTCTCCTATCCTCATATAGCAGGCAAGTATCTTTTTCTCCACATAGTATTTAAAAACCACTGCACACTCATAAAAGTTAGACCCACTGTGCAATCATACAGTAGAATCAACATGCCAGACAACCCCTAAAGGGCACATCAGCTAAAACAGAGATACACAAGAGATAACACTGTATGAGTGCCTCTGCGTTATTTATTAATACTAACCTATGCTGCACTATATAAACAAAAAAAATAAAATAAATACTGCTTCTTCACAAATATCCAGTAATGCAAAAATACATTAAACCTGTAGTATACTGGTCTATGAACTGTTAAAGGGGTATTCCACTCAACATCTGCAACATTGTAGCTTCTTTGTAATGCTGGGAGGGTTATTCTGAGGTCAAGTTGCTAATGAAATCACTGTGATGAAAAGGGTTGTCCAGTGAAAATCTTTTTCTTTCAAACAACTGGTTTCAGAAAGTTATATAGATTTGTAGTTTACTTCTATTTAAAATCCCAAGTCTTCCTATACTTATTAGCTGCTGTATGTCCTGCAGGAAATGGTGTTTTCTTCTCGGTCTGACACAGTGCTCTCTGCTGACATCTCTGGCTGAGCCAGGAACTGTCCAGAGCAGGAGAGGTTTTCTATGGGGATTTGCTGCTGCTGTGGATAGTTTCTGACTAAGGGTATGTGCACACTGAGGAATTCAGACGGAACCTCCGTCGCAGAATTCCCAGCTCGTGGACTGCAGCGGCCGCACACATCTCCGCCCGTGTCATAGTTCATTCTTTGGACGGAGGAAGGAATCCGCCCGTGCATAGAATGCAGTCTATGACACGGGCAGAGACGCGCGCACACCGCTGTAGTCCGCGAGCTGGGAATTCTGCGACGGAGGTTTCTGTCTGAATTCCTCAGTGTGCACATACCCTCAGACAGAGATGTCGGCAGAAAGCACTGTGTCAGACTTTAGGGTCCATTTACACAGAAAATTTATCTGGCCAAAGATTTGAAGCCAAATCTTTGTCAGATAATCTGACAGATAATCTTTCTGTGTAAATAGACCCCAAGAAAACAATTCCTGCAGGACATACAGCAGTTTATAAGTATGGGAAGACCTAAGATTTTTAAAAAAGTAAATTACAAATCTATATATATTTTTGCTGGATAACCCTTTTAACCCTCCAAGCATTACAAAAATATAATGTGCAGATAATGCCAGCCAGGGATGTTTACCTTAGCTGTCTCAGACGGCAGTGGGTAGGAGGGGGAGACTGAGAGAAAGTCTTAACACATAGCTCTTTGTGTATTTAGCAGAAAGCAGCAGCTGAGAAACTGGGTGAAGGAGGCTGAATAGATATAACAAGAAGAATGGAAGGAATTGTTAGTCTCACTGTCAGGTTCTGGGACAAATGGACGCAAGAGAGGTGAGGCCCTTGCGCTGCCACCCGCCCCACTGTCGCTGCCTACGTACCACAACTGCCCTGGCGGCAGCGGGTAACTGGACGACGGTCCCCTAACCTGGTGACACAGAATGCAGACAAGACAAAACAAACACAACAGTCTCAGAATAAACAGTCGGGTCAATAACAAGTGGTCGGTGAGGATCAAAATCTGAGTCAGGAGAATAGTCAAAAGCCAAGCCAGAAATCAGAGAATCTAGAGAAAACAATCAAGAGACAGAATGCTAGCTTAGTTACACTCAGGTACTGAGGCTGTATCGCAGGCAAGGAAGGACACACAGGGGACTATATTTATGGAGCCAGATCTCTATGCAAAGCACCGCCAGTCAGTAAATGAAAACACATTACAACTAGGCCGATCAGCAGGGGGGGGCGGTGAAGGCAATGCTGCTGCGTCCCTAGCGATAGGCCAGGCGCGTCGTAGTGCACTCCTTGCAACCGGCCATACGTTCTGGCGTACACTCCGGCGTCAACACTTGCGGGCTCCTGACACTCACCATGGACAGCAACATATCAAAAGTTATGTTTGAGTGGAATACCTCTTGAGGGTACAAACATACACAGCGTATACGCAACAGATACGCAGCAGATTTGATGCTGTGTTCAGTTATTTAGATCTAATCTGCTGCGTATCGCAGCAGTAAATACGCAGCGTATATGCCGTGTGTGTTTGTACCCTAAGGGTGCTTTCACACGAACTGGATCGCTGCGGGTTTGCAGTGAAATCTGCTGCAGATCCATGTGTGTGTGAAGGTCTATGGGTTACATATCTGCAGCAGAATTTTCATTCCAATGCAGATATGTAAGCAGCCCCTTTAACCCCTGCAGCCCCGGCCCGAAGCATACATTACCTGCTCGGCGCCGTGGCTGTGTAAGGCCCCTGGTCCCCCTCAGCCAATCAGTGCACAGCAGAACTGATTGGCTGATGGGGAGCGAGGGGAGCTTCACTGCAGCCGTGGCACCGAGCAGGTAATGTATGCTTCGGGCCGGGGCTGCGGGCAGCGGGAGGTTAAGGGGGCGGCTTACATATCCGCAGTGGAATGAAAATTCCGCTGCGGATATGTAACCCCCATAGACCTTCACAGTACATGGATCCACAGCAGATTCGCTGCAAACTTGCAGCATGAAATCCGCTGTGGATCCGGTACATGGAAGGCACCCTAAAGTGGATATCTGAGTACAGTAATAATGTCATATGTAATACATAATGTCCCTTAGTGATCACCAACAAAAATGTATAGGCTAGTTTTGAAAGATTTTTTTTTATTTTTTTGCTGGAGTACCCCCCTTAAATATATAATTCATCTGGCAGGCTTTCTCAACTTATTTAACTATTTGTTGCTTTTGTGTGCGTGGTTAAAAAGTTTGCTACTAATATTAAGCCAGCGCATCCAATAACCATTTACCATTACAGTAACCTTAACCATAACCATTTACTATAAAATACAAGTACTTTTATTCTAAGAGATATTTCCAGAAACAGTGATTTCCCTACAGGTACTGTGGAAAGAAGAGATATATACCCTCCTCATATTATTCCTGACAAGAAAAATAAATTATTAAAAGAAGAGCAGCATTGTGTTTGGAAAGAGCCTGCTAGATTTAACTCCTGCTCTCTGGCTCTGAATACAGGGAGCAGGGGTGTTACTATCACAGTAGCAGTCATAGCGGCTGCTACGGGGCCGGGGCATTAGGGGGCCCCGACAGGACTGCCATCAGGACAGTCAGAATGAGATCACAAGGGCCTGGAACTCTGCAACTCTGGCCTGGGAATCTGTGCTTTGCCACTACCTGTACTCCCTGTCATTGCCGCTCACAGGCTCTCTACATTGAAGGGATTGTCCAGCGAAAATCTTTTTCTTTCAAATCAACTGGTGTCAGAAAGTTATATAGATTTGTAATTTACTTCTATTAAAAAATCTCAAGTTTTCCCATAATTATTAGCTGCTAAATGCAGTGCCGGAAAATAAAGGGAAGGCACCCGGGGCATGTGCCACGGGGGCCTCCACCACTAGGGGGACCTCCACCATCCCAAGCCCTGAAGCAGGGTTTGTGAAGAAAAGAAAGCAACAGTGGAGGATACACAACCTCACACTGAGTGTTGTGTATCCTCACTGTTTGCTGCTAAACATGGCTGCAGCAGCCTGTGTGTCCTGTGACTGTGAGGACTGTGATACGGCTGAGAGACAGGACACCAGGGCAGCTGCAGGATGGGATACCCTGCTCAGTGTGAGGGAAAGGACCTGCGGTAATGTCAGGACCGTGTGATAGAATAGGAGGAGGAGAGGAACTCATGTCCGTATGAGCAGGTAACCAGCCCTTCAATGTACACATATGTACACACAGCACAGCACTGCCTGTTACACATACACACACACACCACAGCACTGCCTGTTACACATGCACAACACACACACACACACTACCTGTTACACATGCACTCATACACCTTTTAATAATGCTCACAACATCTCTCTACTGCACACACATACAGCTTCTGCTATCTATACTTACACACTCTGTACTCCCCACATTGCCCCTTAATGCCATCTTTATCCCCCCCACAGTTTGCACAACATTGCCCACATTTTGTGGTGAGAACCCAATACCCCTTCAGTGGCACAGTGCACAGTATTGCTGTACTGCTGGACATTACCACATAATGTCTGCCATGTTGCTGGTTATATATATATATACTATATATATGTCATCTAGATTAACCAGGCTGAAGTTGGTTTCTATTCAGCAGTTCTTATTCAGAGGATTTTTCTTTTTCTGTTCACAGGCTGATGTCAATCCCGCTGCGAGTATGTGCTCTATAGGAATGAAGATGGACGGATCCGCAGCGGATCTCATCTGCAGCGTGAAATCCGCTGCGGATCCGGTAGGTGTGAAGGCACCCTCAAAAATAAAATTGACTTTGGACCACTGATCTCACACACTGATAATAACAGAGAGGGAGGGGGACCCCGCATCACACTGATAATAACACGAGAGGGACCCTGCATCACACTTATAAAAAACAGAGAGGGACCCAGCCTGGAAATCAAATAAAAACTGACAGTTTTCAACACTGAATTTGAAGGAAATGAAACATCTACTAACATTTTTCACTACAATTCATGAACATACATTATAACGCTGGTGAGCCAGAGCTCTTCATGAATTGTAGTGAAAATTGTCTGTAGATGTTTCATTTCCTTCAAATTCCGTAAAAACAACCAAATCTATGTCGTCTCAACCGTGGACAAAAATCACCACCCTCACGGTGAATTAAATCAATATATTAGGGGTGTACACCCTTTTAAACTTTACTTTTATTAAGCCTTTCTAAAAAACAAAAAGAACCCCACATACAAAACACAAGACCAGCTAAATCCGTAATTACACCAGTCTACACATATCAGCACCCCAATCTACACACGTCACCAGCCACAGGATATATGGAAAATAAAAACCATCGGGTTGTGTCTCAACAGTCGGTCGTCCCGTGGTCTCGCTGGTATCTCCTCTGTAGACAGTGCTGTTAACAGGTTGTGACCAATCGGGAGTTAGTTTTATCCCTAATACGCCCTTTATGTGTATGCGTATTGGTCACTACCCCTTCTCGCACAGGGAACTGTCGGGGCACTCGCTCTAAAAAGGGCGACCCCTGCCTCGGTCTATCCCTTTGTACAGTCCCTGTTATACCCTGTATTTACTCCCAACGTGTCACGTTTCCTCTGGGTAACCAAATTATCAGGGGAAAAACACAAAATAGGGTATCAAGCACTAATGTAAGTTCAAAAAGTCAAATCAAATACATAAATAATACATGAATGTAATTACAAGAGTACCTACGACATGCAGGGCCGTATTAATGGCTGCTGCTGCCCTAGGCATTACATCTGAAGACGCCCCATCTTGGGTGAGCGTGGGGCAGAGTGGTTTCACCACATGCATTTTTTCTACATGT
>NW_027209656.1:0-14012 GCF_027789765.1 Dendropsophus ebraccatus | reverse complement strand
TGTGTTGTCTTGTGTAAAATTTGATAATGTGTAATGATGTTATTTGTGACCAATGTTCTTTTCAGTATGTAGAACTGCTCTTGCCTTTTTTTACTGCCTGCTCCCTTATATCATAGAGAGAATGTCAATCGTGATAGCTTTATATGGACTCAGCCTTGGTAATATTCAAGGCTCGACACTAAATGTAGATTTGGTAAGACGTAGTAATGGTAACGTAGGTCACAATCCCTTCTCCATCCCTACACTGTCCCTGTCCTGCTGGGAGGATCTTCCTCTCAGGGGCGTAACTACCACTATAGCAGCCATAGCGTTGCTATGGGCCCACCGCATCAGGGGGCCCCATGGCCTGCTCCTGCAATACACTGGGCCCCCTGAGCCGTCATCATTTGCAGCACGGGGTGGCCCTGCTGGTCTCTGGGTTTTGCAAATGTCCCTTTAACTTCAAGCACTCCTGACCAGAGCTAGCATTTATGTAGTTATGACTTCACTTGACCGTTTAGTGGTCAGTCGGGGGGGTGGGGGGCAATCAAAGTTTGCTATGGGGCCCAGCCCTAGTTACGCCCCTGCTTCCTCTCTATTGGTGGCATCAAACATGGAAAGGTCTACATAGACAATCGCTTCTATGGACGCTGGGCATGCTATAGATCTCTGTGGATAACGAAGACAACACAAGACTAGAATTCTACTGAAGCAATATGCAGGACATCATTGACTAAATGAAAATTATGTAAATAAACCTTGTCATTTTATTAGGTAAAATCCTCATTTACTGATTAATGACAATGTGCAGAGTTAATAGTTGTTGTGCAAAGTTTAATTATGATCATTGTGTTTCATCATGCTGAGATGTCACTTACAGCACACTGTGAGCACATTGTAAATGAGTGGGGCAGATCATTCATGGTTACAGTGACAGCTTGTGAGAAGGGTACAGCACAGTTAAGCATTGTGGTTTGTTCTATGACAATCCTAATCAACTGTGTATGATTTACTACTGATTCTGTATGGTGCAATTTATTTATTAGTAAGATACCATCTATGTTCAATCTGTGGAACCTCCTTAAGTTGACTGAAGATATCTAATTTAGAATTTTCCATTTAGTATGTGTGTTCTTTTTCTACTTTACAATACACTTGTATAAGAAAAATTAGCATTTTGTCTTGATATCAGTTACCCTATGGGCAGCTGCTAACTGTTCATAGTTATCAATGTAATACTATAGTATTAAATTGATCCATTAGATCTGTACTTTATTGCTACAGCCTGGCATGCTTTAGCAATAGAGCAATGTCAGCAGTAACAGAGCCTTAGTGCAGGCCTTGAGCTACTATGACAGTGATCAGCTACCCTACAATCTTGTCACAGGGAGGTGCGACCTACTCCACTATACGACCAATGATGTGGATTTACTCTGTTTAAGGCAGAATCAACCACAATATCAGCTTAAATTTTGCCTGAAATGTCTCATTGTGCATTAAGCCTTGCACCCAGGAAAATTATTACACAAACTGACAAGTAAAGAATCTCTTTAAGATGTCTAAACCATGCCATTATAGTTACATTTGTTTCAAACACTTATCAAAGTTCTACATACTCCGAATATAGTAGGACTATTAAGGAGAAAAAAAAACATTTACAGCCTTGGCATGTACAGATGTACTAGATGTAACTTTGTTTTTGGAGTTGTATTAGATTGGCTTGTTCTAGCTTTAACATGCTACACTATAGAGAGGTGTGTTGAATGTCTCATATTAGGCTTCCTCTCTGAGATGAGTCAGTTATAGAGTAAGGCATGATCATTTAAAATCGCTGGAATTTGTGACTAATGTGCAAAAACTTCCATAAAATCATACTCTCAGTTCCTTATTTTATAGCAGAATATCAATTTTTTGGAAGAATTATATCAAGCTGTTTATGGTGAATCAGTTTTTATTTAATTTACAAGAAAAAAAAGCCATAGACATAACTAAATAATATCAAGGCTAACCAGCATCAAAGGAGAGCTCCAGAGGCTCAAAAACGTTTTCTTTGCTAATACATTGCTTTAATAAAGTTATATTGCTTTGTAATATAACTTTATTAAAATAAATGTATAGTTTTGTAGCTATCATTTCACTTACAGCTCACTGTACTATTAGCAGAATGAGCGTTGATAGCAATTACCACTGGCTGTGTAGAGTCTGCCACACAGCGATCATTTAGACAGCCCTGCAGTTCTTGACAAGTATTAGTATATGTGGCAGTATAGTATTTAGTCAGTGATGGTGATTGTTGTGACGCCAGTGCGGTTTGTACGGTTTTGGACGGTTTGTACTGTTCCCCCAAAGGGTAGGTGACCTGCCGGGCTTTAATGGGTCCCTTGGGCTCCTGTCACGGTAGTCCGGAGTGGCAATTGACCCACCTGGGCTATTGGTACCCCCACCCACAGAAAGGGGGAAATGATCCAAGGTGTGTAGCGAATGTGTATAGGTGCTGGTGCGGATGGAGAGATGACTGAGTCCCAGTGATAAAAATAGAACAGCTTTTACTGTGCAGTCTCTGAATAATATACAACACTTTGACTGCAAATAGATAATATGGACACAGACTTTAGTGCTCAACTTGTTTTTTCTGCGGAGATACTTGGAAGAGCAGGAGATAGTAGGTAGTTGTAGCGGTGCTTGTAGAGTGGAGCAGCATAAAGGAGAGGAGTTTGTCAAGGGAGTCCCAACCCAATGTAATATGTGACTTGGAGAGAAGGGAGCTACTGCACATCACACCTATGGCTGATACTAATACTGCTCGGCTAATTTTACAAACCAACGCCAGGATGTCGGTATATAATTTGATCAAACCACACTGCCCCGTGTACCACATGCAGGTCTCCTGGTTCACACGGGTCCCTACTAGTGATGAGCGAATAGTGAGATATTCGAATATTTCGATATTCGTACGAATATTCCGCAAATATTCGAATATTCGATCGAATAGTCGATCCCATTAAAGTCTATGGGAACAAGTATTCAATTAGTGAAAAACAATCTATTTGACCATTTGGAGGATGAAACCGGAAGCTGGGGGATTTGAACGCTTATCAAATATTTATTGAAATATCAACGAGATCGAATATTCTAATATCTCACTATTCACTCATCACAGTATTCGCTCATCACTAGTCCTACGCTAACTCCACACTGTGTCGGTCAGCGACTGTCAACCCCGCAAAGCGGCACATGCAGGGAAGGGAGGCCATGGAATGGCCCTGCAACCCCAATGTCACAGGACAAGCCCAAATGCCCCACCAATACCCGGCACCCGCGGAGAAGGCTGCCCCCAAACAACAACAAGTATAAATTATGGTATTACACTCACCACTGCTGCTGCAGACAGAATGGAAAAAACATGGAGGTACTGACATGTGAGCACAGGTATATCCTGCTATTTGGGTCACATGGGTCTCATAAAGGGGAGTGCCAGCCGCTCAGATGTAATACTTGTGCTCTGCCAAAAACTTTAGATGATACTTGAGACTTGAGTTTGAGAAGTTTACTTGTACTTGTGTTTAGAATCATGTCTGACCACCTTCTGCCCTACAGTATCGAGTTTCCCATCCTAATAGGGTGGTACAGAGCCAGGCCCTGGCTTAGCTGCAGCAGGGACGTCTTTTTGTGTATCCTTCTCCCACAAGAATCTGGGTAAGACTGCAGCTACACTTCCTCCCACACAGTGACTACTTTCCACAGGGATATGTAAGAGACCCTGCGAGTAGTGGAAAGGAATGTGTGCAAGAAAAGACGAGTGATAGGCTAGAAAGAAAGAGCATATTAGACAATAAAAAATGCATAATATATAGGAAACAGTACCCTTTGTGGCTTCAGCTGTGCAGTACATAAAAGCATATATATAAGACACTGACACCTTGTGGTGAAACTAGAAAATACATTTGAGAAAATTTCACATTTGATGGCATGATCACACAATCGGCTGATCATGTTTTTTTGGTCCTGACATAAAATCATCAGCCGCCGGGTGCACATCCCTATGTGTAATAGAGATGCGCAGCTGACGACTGATGAATCTATAAAGAAAATAATAAAGTTCATACATTACCTCCCAGGTGTCTTCCTGTCTTTCCCTGCTCCCCACAGCCGCAATGCAACTTCAGAGCCACTCACTGAAGTAAAAAGCTGCAGCCCTTGCTGCACGATGGTTGAGCCGTGTAATAGGCTCTGTAAGCCAGAGCTGATCTACAGATTGGCGCTCATTTACTATAGTGATCAGGCTATCTAATACGGAGTAGAAGAGATTTCAAATGACACATGAATTTATATTACATGTATCTATGTCTATTTGGGAACTAAGAATTAGTTTAGCCTAGATGAACATCCTAAATTAGAGTGGACAGAAACACTCTAACGACAAGGGAGACTTGAGGTTTCTTTTTCTCCTTTTAGACTTTCTGCAGAAGTTGTGGTCTATCATTCATACTGAAATTAACCATTGTGGTGTACCCAAAGTGTCAGAACTAAGGCCTTTGTATTTGCCCCTATGTATAAACAGTATGAGATAAAGGGGTATTCCGTCTCAGAATTTTATGCATATCTACAGGAAATGCTATAAAAGTCTGATGGATGCGTGTTGCATTTCTTGGTTGCACATCTGGTGATCCTATGATTTGCCATAAATGTCTCAGAGGGAAAAACCTCTTTAAAGGGAGTGTGTCAGGATATTCATGTTTGCCCAAACTTTCAACCATTAGTGTGTGATTAACTGTAAAATATTTTCTAGTCCATGAAAAATATATAAAGAGCCGTTTCTCTCTCGAAGTGACGCAAAAGACAAGAGGGCAGCCTTTCTACGCCTTCTACAAGATGGCTCAGCTGTTCTTCCTCAGCTATAACTCCCCATAGACATTAATAGAGACAGCTGTGCCCCCGCATCTTCATTCATTTACTGCTTGGATGCAATGGCCAGCAGCCCCTCACCAGGCAGAGGAGGGCTGGGGAGATTAGCTATGGAAGACCAGCTGCCGCTAGAAGAATCAGGCAGTGGTTTATTGCCTTCTTACCATTGAAATAAACATTCATGCTTGGTTGAGCACCAGAAGACATAGCTGTCGGTGTTTTTAAGATAAAGGAGACACTTGAGCTAAGTAAAAGTATGAAAGATGTGTAGAGCAGGACAGAGAAGCACTGACCAAAACATGCATAAACCACCCCTCGTATAAGAATGAAAAAAGGAGAAAACATAGAACAATGACATACATGGTAGAAAAGTGTAGTTGGATTCAAACAAAAAAAATTTGGTGAATACACTTTACAGGTAATTGGTGTCGATTCCCATACAGTGGGAGCACAATATGTAATAGAAAAGTGTTTCGAGATGTCAGATAAGAATTCCTGTTGAGCCTGGCCTATCACAACTGGAGACTGCACTCTTATCTGACGCCAACAGACACCAGCTTTCATCATAGCCTGATGACCTGATCGGACTTACACCAGCCATGACCAAACATTGATGGACTTGAGCATCTTCTTACTCCTCAATCACATCCTCAATAAGAAAGACCCACCAGGTTACTACCCAATGGTATACCAATACCAGAGACAAGGTGGAACCGCTTCAGTGAGACAGTGACTAAAAACTGCTCATGACGTATTTCACATATTCCCTGATGAACCCATCCATCGATTTTGGGGAAATGCATGGAAATGGGAATAGAATCCCATTGAAGAACTGTAGTAATTATATAATGGGAACCCAAAAAAGTGTGCCTTATATACCGCCATCACCACAAACAACTGTACTCTTTTGTAATTGTTCTGGGTGGGATATTGCAAATTTCCCAATGTGTAACATCTTATCTGTATCCTATCTTCATAAGGCTATACTCCTGACTATACTCTGGATATCGAGTGTTGGGGAACTCCCACCTGACTCAGTAGTCTCCAGTGATTATAAGCAGGGCTCAATACGGATTTATCCCTGACATTGGGGCCCCACTTCACAACACTTTTGTGGCAAAAATAATTTGTTTGAATCCAACTAAATCTGTCTACAACGTATGTCATTGTTCTATATTTTCTCCTTGTTTGTACTTAGACTAGCAGGGACAACTTTACATCTTCTTGGTCATTTAACTATACTGAGAATAAAAGTAAGATTTAAAGTGTCACTGTCATTCTAACTTTTAAAATCTAAATCTACAGGTGATGTATTATAAAGCATTTATGCAATTTACATTCATTATTTTTTTTTTTTATTATACCTTAAAACAAAACTATACTTTTCTGAAATCCATGTCCAGTCTACTGAAGGCAGATTTTTAGTCTTGGTGCTGGTTGAAAAAAAAAAAAACTAAGTCCCGGCCAGTACAGAGTGTCACAGCTCATCGCGTCCATCAATCAACACGACTGCCTTCTCTGTGAGCGCTCAGGTGGACCTGGAAACACGGGACTTTCTTTGTTTAGACTCTTTGAAAAAAAAAGTCTAAACACAGGAAGTCCTGTATTTTCCATGTTAACTAAAAAAAATAATATAAATTGCAGACAGTAATACTTCAATGATGTTAAAATGAATCTGCTACCCTCGGCCCCCTTACCAAGCTGGCAGCACTATTGGATAGATAGAAATAAAAGCCTTTAAAGGATACATTTGGTAAAAAAAGGTCTCTATTTGGGTCAAGGAGGTGGGGCCTATCATTCCCTGATCCCTAGCACCACTACATCTCATAGTGTGGTATACCCTGCTCTTTGCATAATCACTGATGGGCACTGAAACTACTGCAAAGTGAGGAGTAGCAATTTTTGGGTTTAGAGAACCCTAGGCCTGCCTCCTTGACACTATTCAAGGCCTGAATAGAGGCAAAAATAAAAACAAAGACACAAGTAACAAAAGCATGTACTGAATGCTTTTACTGATATCTATCCAATGGTGCCGCCAGCCTGCTAGGTTGTCACGGGGTGACAGATTCACTTTTATAAACATGTTGTAATAAATGCACTGACCTGACCAGAGTAAATGAACCGGGAACAAAGTATTTATCAGTGAAATAAGTAACAGAATGTGACAGACAATGATTTGTGAAGAGCATGTTAGGCAATATATGCATTGCGGTTATTACAAATCACATGCATGGTGGGCGTTCAGTCGTAACCTTCATGTACCTGATCCTATTGAGGTGAATACATCACTGCTGGTCAGTGACACACTTGACCAGGAGGGTTAGCAAACAATAGTGGTAGTATCAGGTTCCAAAATCCAGCACTTCTCTGAATGCATAACTAAGTTCCACTTGCTAAAGGTATCAGTCTGTGTCTCATGATTGTGCTGCTGTTGCAGTAAACTACAGAGAGAGAGAACAAGATAGCAATAGGACCACAGGTAAATAAAAAAAAAGTTAATGAATTAATGTGAATCTGGTCATCTGCAATTAAGGTCCAATTGCTGAAACGTGTTAGATAGCTGTTAGGTCAGGGAGAACCTGTGTACTGTGTACTGTGCTTCCAAAACATAGAAAATGCTTTTATTCTTCAGTAAGGGGTAGAGAACCTTTTTGGCTGAGAGAGCCAAAAATGGCAAATTTTTAAAACGTATTCCGTTAGAGCCACACGATCTGAATATAACTAAATAAAGTAAAAGTGTGCATTTTATGTAAGACCAACACTTTTTAAAGTACAATAAGTCTCTGAATCCTTTTTTAATACTGTTGCTTCTGCTGTTGCTTCTAATGTAGAATAAAGTACTTCTTACCATTAATGTGACTTGCTGCATGGTTTTGCTGATGGCTTTGTAGTCCCCCACACACACCACCCAATGTGACTCCTCGCCCCCACATACACACACACAACCAACTGCTTTTGGTCCTGTTCACTGTCTTGGGGTGCTGTCTCGTTAATCAGTGATTGATGACCTATCTGTGGATAGGCCATCGATCTGTTTGCCTGGAAAACCTCTTTAAGAGGTAAGGCATAGACAGGCAAAACTGTGTCAGGACTCACACTCCATTTAAACAGAACATGTCCATGTCTTCTCTTTATTGCATCATAAATGCAATACCGGACACATATATCAATAGAAAAAACTAATTGAAAATGGGCTCGTAATGGTAAGTGATGGGGCTCAGAATTGAATACTTTAACTAGGGCCTGTTATTGTGTTAGAGCCTTGGCCCATGAGAGGATTCCTTGTTACTCTGGTGGGCCAGCATGATCCGGCCTTAGGAATGGTCAGTAGGTTTGAAGCTGGGCAATTAGGGCATGCAGTCCCAAGTGTACCATAACAGCCTAGTCTACCAAAACATGAAAGACCATCATTCACTTAAAGAGGAACTGTCACCATCCCAGAGCGATATACAAAGCCCTATTATAGATCAGGTACATATTACTCAGACAATGTCTTCTGACTGTAAATTAGATGGCACAATCCACAGAAATTGCATTTAAAGGATGCCTGCACCATATGTAAATTAGCCTTATACAGTCACACTTATGCTACCCTTCTCTTTCCAGTCATGCTGCCCGCACCACTGTTCCACCCACACTGGCTTGAGTGACATCCCTGATCACTGCGTTTGGAAAGATAAAACTTTATCTTGGCCATCTTTGCTGTGATCAGGGATGTCACTCCCCTATTGTCTGACTAATATTCAACTGATCAAGCACTGGGGGTTGTTTATATTTCGGGGGGGGGGGGGGTGTAATGTCCTCTCTAAAGCAATTGTACCACTTGGCTTAGTGAAAAATAAATGTACATTACCTGGTCTGCACGTACAACCTGGTGGCGCAGTCCATTTTTAAACCGCCACCCGATTCCCGCTTTCTTAATCTTCAATTGGGCCTGCTCTATGCACTGTTGCCGGGCCCAGCGCTCCAATATCCCCCCTCCCCCTCTGTGACACGGCCGATTTTCAAAAGGCATACATGTTTATTTCACTCAAAATCAAGCTGCAATGTTTCAATCCAACATTAGGGTCTTTTTCAAGCAGGGCTCTAGGCTGCCAACCGGCTGCCAGTTCTCAAGCACATTAGATGTATTCCCTCATCATCTATGTATTTTGTTGTAATCACCAATGTTGGACATTTGTTCATTTTGGGATGACCTACATATTCCCTCCCAGATACACAGATGAGAACATTCCCCATGCTGTGGTCCTGTTGTTCTAAGGACTAATCCAGCCCTGCGGTAAGAAATGCCAGCTAAATATTTGTGTCTACCCTCCCTGGATACCAGGATGCAGATACATTGTAAAGCTGTCACACTGAAGCAGGTAGACAGACAGCAATGTGGCTTGTACGAGAACATCCACATCACTGTCCTCAGAGTTAGTGGGAAACAACCAGGAACACAAGATACTTGTAAATGGTGACTGCATATAACTAAGACTGCTAACCTAAATCTAGTTCCTATGTTTTTTTTTTAGATGTCTCTCTGTACTTTTAGGCTGCATGCACTTGGCTGTGTTATGGATCTGTATGTGTTATGTGAAAGGACCCTGCTGTTAGCTGGTATAGCTATATTCGTTACACTTGCATATGGAAAAACCTCTTTAAACTCTTTATGAAATCTGCTGCAGAAAATCAGCTGCAGATCCTGTAGGTGTGAACGCACCATTAAACAATCTACGGGATAGGGTAAGTGTTGGTAAAAGTTTGACCAATGACAATACAAAAATACATAAAAAAAGGTTTACCCATGATGAAAACGTATTACTTATCTAATAAATAGTTGGTCAGTGCCAAATGTCTCTAGTTCAGTGTCACAGCTGCTGAGCATACACACTGTCACCATGTAGAAGTGGAGAAGATAGCCACCAAGGGCTCTACTAGCACCATAGAGTTTAAATGGAGTGATAGCAAACATGCTCTAGGGGACTTGGAAGCCGTATTCTTGTAATTGGTGTGGGGTTGCAGCATTTGGATCCCAATGGAAAACATAAGAATAATATTCCACAGATTCACAGTGTTGCTCCCTGTCCCTATTAGGGCTCACAATTTAAATTCACCTATCTGTATGTTTTGGGAGGAAACTCACACAAACACAGAGAGCAGAGAAAACTTTACAGATGTTTCCCTTGGTCGGATTTAAACACCAAGGCTAAAGGGTAGGAAGTATAGTTTTTTTTCCAGTTTTGCATGGTGCTCTCTGCTGCCACCTCTGTCCTAATAAGGAACTGTCCAGAGCAGGAGCCAATCCCCATAGAAAACCTTTTGTAATTTGTTCTTAAAAAACCTAATAAAAACATTGAAACAGAAAACCTTTCCGCTTTGGACAGTTCCTCACACAGGCAGAGGTGGCAGCAGATAGCATTGTGTCAGACTGGAATTAATACACCACTGCCTGTAGGGCATACAGAAGCTGATAAGTACTGAAAGATTTGAGATTTCTTTAAATAGAAGGAAATTACAAATCTTTATAACTTTTTGAGACCAGTTGGGTTAAATGAAATCTTTTTTTGCTGGATTACCTCTTTATAGGGCATACAAAATCCTGTAGCTTTCGTATGCCCTTATTTAGGTAGAGCAATACAAATATACAATAGATCAGGCAAATAAATTTATCATCTTTAGTATCATCAGAAGAATTTGGTGTGGTGGCGTGCAGCAGCCATTGTTGCTGTGGAGGGGGCTAGGTCTGGCGGCAGTAGTGTCGCTGGACCACTGGGTTGTCTCTCTATGGGCACTGATAGAGCAGCTGATAAGTATGGAAAGACTTGAGATTCTAAGTAAAATACAAAACTATATAATTTTCTGAAACCAGTTGATTTGAAAGAAAAAGATTTTCGCTGGATAACCCCTTTAACCTATGCCTAATAGCAAAGATTTCCAGTAGATTGGTGCCGAATGTTCTAATTGTTAGGCTTAAATATCTGAATGACTGCTACTGCCCATGACAAAGGGTTAACATGCTCATTTCATGATTATTGACCTTCAATTGCTTGGTTAATAGTAAGTCAGAAATGGTCACAAAACAGGTGGTTTTCATTTTGTAGAATACATTACATTGTCAGACTGTTTTTCAGCAGTAGTAAACTGCAGCATGTGTCAGACCTCATGATATTACAGAATGACCCTTTACACAACTGGCAAGAGCAAAGTGGAGAGGGAGATTAGTGCACAATGCTGGTGTTAGGTACTTGAGTCATTAGGAACAAAGAGTCAAAGACAGGTTGTCTGCAGCCTTCATTTACAGCTGCAATTATGAATGTGCATGTTCGTTCACTACAACTACACATCTTTAAAATATACTTCAATAAACTATTGTCATTCAAGATGTTTTTTTTCTAGCAGGCAGGGGCTACAGTTGTCTCTATATAAGTTAGTATATTAGGACTGTGCCTGTTCGGACCTCGGCGCGGTCCTATGCTAGTGATATACTTCTGAGACTGCGCTTTTAAGGCATATAACATGCCACAATGTGAGAAGGAACAAGATGTTAGACATGTTAGGCACTACATTCACATTAGCCTTTGACCACCCGGCACCATTTTCCGTCTACCTTTTCCTGTTTTAGATAAGCAAAACGGAAACTGTCGGATCCGTTAAAATCCCCATAGATTCCCATGCTATTTTAGTGTGCTCCGTTTGCCCTAATTGTGCTCCGTTTGCATGCATCCGTTCAAAATCCGTTTTTTTTGAACGCAGAAAAAAATAATGTTTGCAGTATTTTTCTTTCCGCTTAAAAAACGGATCACGAACGGAAAGTGCACTTCCGTTTTTTTTTACATTGTAGTCAATGAGGAACGGATATAAAACGGAAGGTATTTCCGTTCACATCCGTTTTTTTTCATCCTTTTTTTGCACTGAGCATGCGCGAAGCAGCAAGAAACCAAAGAAGAAAAATAAACGAGATAGAAAAACGGATGCTGACTGATGCAAACGGATGCAAGATGATGTACAAAAGTCAGTTTTTTTTTAAAGCCAAAATACAAACGGACCATTAAAAAAAAGATGAACATTTTGCATCAGTTTTTTTGCATCAGTCTGCCATCCGTTTAATTAATATAGACGGATCCGTTAGAAACAAAGAAAAACGCTAGTGTGGCCGAGCCCTTAGATCAGACTAGGGCTCCACAATCTGTGTCCTTCCCCTGTTCTTTTCTCTAACCGTAACTTCACCTCTAGTTCTGTTATTATCTTACCAAATACACTATAGGCTATGTTAACACCCAGTAATTCCGCGTTAGTATTATGGTCAGTCTTTTTTAAACCAAAATGGAAATGGACTGACAGGCAAAATTATAATGAAAGATCTGCACATTTCCTGTATTTTCAATCCGCTCTGATTTGGTTGAAAAAAGAACTGACCAAAATCCTACAAAATACTGTGTGAACATAGGCTTAATGTTAATGCATCAAATAAGTACTATAACTAACTATGTTAATGGGGATAAGGTAACTGTGACCATTTTGCATACTTACTTTTGTTCAGTATTTGGAGAAGGCATCGCCTTCCATGTTTGTAATATGCAATTTTAATATAGCAGGTAAACTTCATAAAGGAAAGGTATAAATGGTATCATTGACTAAGTTGGATGACGGTGGTGCTGTGGATATCAAAGCCAAAGCCTTTATCCGCCTTCAACAATGATACAGTTCAACATAAAGAGCTGATAAAGAAGTTATGTAAAATTAGGCTTAATTCCTGGATTCTCTTTGCAGTTGGCAAAAAGATAGATATTAGAGGGTTGTTGTTAATGGTGTGAACAAACGGCGTACCACACAAGGTCATGTTCTGGAGCTTATTTGTTAAAATGTTTGTAAGTGACAAGAAGAAGGTTTGGTAGGCAAGGTTTGTATGCATAATAGGTTTTATCTGTTCCTAAGATGTCTTTCCTTTTAAAATTCATCTTTACAAAACTAATGGAAACTGGTTATTATGTTTTTTAAATATAATGCACTTGGGGGAAGGAATCCCCTCTCTAAGTATCATATTGGCAGTTCTGTGTTAGCAGAGGTGAAGGATTAAGGGTTCTTATTTCTGACAGCTTCACAATAGTGAACAGTGTGGCCACACAGTAGGGAAGTGAAAGTTGAAATGCCTGCTGCATAGCTGGAGGTTTAGCCAGTACGAAGAGGGAGAATATGCAGTACTGAGAGAACTTATTCATCTGCTTACACACATTCTTGGTTTAAATAATTCTGGCAAATAAAAAAAAAATAGTGCATTGTAATCGTAGACCACCAAAAGAACGCCTGTTTGCAAGTTTTTAATTCCTGTCCAAATTGAGGCATGTGGGAATGGTTTTCTAGGTAGTTACTTCACTTAATTGGCCTCAGGTTTAAAATATTTTCCAAATACAATTGTTCTTGGACCACGGACCATCGTTACTTGTGAGATCCATTAGTACTCAACATATAATGCTACAGAGAGTCCAGGATCCTGGGGCACATTGTGAATAACTAGATAATTGACCAATAAATGGCCATTTTACTGGTAAACCCCCGTATTACTGAAGTTCCATGCTGTGATTGGCTGGTCTAGTAGCGCCTCTCTACAGTACAGTGTGATACTACATGTTCTGTACTGCTCTTTACCTGTACCACATGTTTTGGTTTCTTTGGGCACCATGGGATTCATTTTTAATTTTCTGGGACCCTTCCGGAACTGTACTGGACTCTGAAAAGCTCCAGTCCCCTAAAGAACGTAGATAGGCTCTAGCAGCTCTTTCTGCTTATTTTCCTTATCTTATTTTTTTTTCTCATTTTTGGGATGAAATTACAGGGTCTTTCAGACCATTACCAGTTTTCCATAGAGTTTTGGTCTCAGGATACAATGTTTTCAACATACAAGGTCGTCCTGGAACCAATTATATTCTAAATTTGAGGGACCACTGTATATGATCCAGGGAAATTTCTGTCCATATTAGATAGATTTTCTTGTGCATCTAATTGGAGACTAGGACATACTTATTTTGTGCTCTGCACCAAAATATAACTATGTCCTAAAACAAGACTGCCTGGGCAGGAGAGCTATTATCGTATGTGTCCAGGGAGAAGGAGTTAAAAAAAAACAACATGCACTCATCTCCCTG